>NC_053023.1:531433525-531578814 GCF_003073215.2 Triticum urartu | reverse complement strand
ATTAAATAGCATGTAGCCCCAAAGGAAATGTCAAGTGGATACAAGCAAATAAATGGAAAATCACGCTAAATAGAAAATTTAGTTTACAAAATAAATTTTGTAGGAACTGAGTGGAGTACTTATCTTTACCGAAAAGAAGGGATACCCCTTGGCTTCTGTACCAAGCGATGCACATAACCTTTATTGATTATTTAGAAGTTCAACATCCGACGACAATAAAGTTCAATAAAAACTGCAACACATGGCTAGCCTAAGGGAAAATGAAAAAAGAAAAATAATAAGAAAAATAAGCTTCATGCATCACAAATCCTATTAGTAGGCCATCAACCAAATTAGTTGAAAAAATTCTAAGCGACCATCTTCCGTCGGCTGCACCCAAAGACCATGGGCCCCCACTTCTCATCTAGACTAGTAACGACCGCATATGGATCCAATTGATGACCTTGAAGATAACATGCAAAAAGATTGGAACTCACGTTCTATTAAAAACACAATCATTATGAGTGTTCTTGATAGCCCAAAGTAAAGCACAATTACAACATGAATATGAGACTTCAACTTTAGATGCACCCCTGATATGTATCCAACATATCTATAATCTATAAAGTATGCATGCTATATTTACATCAACTATTTATGGTTTTGGTGTATTTTTATATTATTTTTATAGGCAAACATATTAATCTAGTGCCTAGTGCCAGTTGTTTTTTTTCTTCTTGTTTTTGATTCTATAGAAAATCGATACCTATGAAGGTTCAAACGAGATAGAACTTTTTGATAATTCTTTTGGAACAAAAGAGACCCTCGAAGCTCCAGGGGAGGACCAGAAGACCCACAAGGTGGCCACAAGTCAGGGGCGCACCCTGGGGGTAGGGAGGGCCACCTTGGCTTGTGGGCCCCTCATAACTCCATTTGCCGTGAATCCAATGCTAAAAAATCATATAAATAGAGAAACCCCCAGAAAGAAACCTAAAATATTTCCTCCGCTGCCGCAAGCCTCTGTTGCGAAGCGATCCCATATGGTGCCCTTTTTCCGGATTGAATTAAATCCTCTATTTTTTCGTTTCTTATGTTTCTAGTAACCAGATTCATATTTTTTAGATAGTTTTTTAGAGGACATAACTTGGATTTTGAAACACAAGAAATCTAGACCAATTAATATAGAACTATCCAAATGATGAACAAAATTAAAGGGGTACACACCAAACAGTTAGCAGCAAACTATTTGTTGAGCTGAGACTGTAGACTTGGTTGGTTAAATTGTTGCTAGACGAGGCAAGAGGGACTAAAGGAGTGGAGAGCATCCCAGAGGCGAGACGCCATTGATAGATTGACGAAGTAGATGCACCTTGGTTAAATTGTTGTTGGACCACTGTTGGGGAACGTAGCAGAATTTTAAAATTTTCTACGCATCACCAAGATCAATCTATGGAGTCATCTAGCAACGAGGGAGAGGGGAGTGCATCTACATACCCTTGTAGATCGCGAGCGGAAGCGTTCAAGAGAACGGGGTTGATGGAGTCGTACTTGTCGTGATCCAAATCACCGATGACCTAGCGCCGAACGGACGGCACCTCCGCGTTCAACACACGTACGGTTGGGAAGACGTCTCCTCCAACTTGATCCAGAAAGGGGGAAGGAGAGGTTGATGGAGATCCAGTAGCACGACGGCGTGGTGGTGGAAGCAATGACGATCTCGGCAGGGCTTCGCCAAGCTTAGCGAGAGGGAGAGGTGTCACGGGAGGGAGAGGGAGGCGCCAGGGGCTAGGGTGCGGCTGCCCTCCCTCCCCACACTATATATAGGACCCCTAGGGAGGGGGCGCCGGCCCTAGGAGATGGGATCTCCAAGGGGGGCGGCGGCCAAGGGGGGTGGAGTGCCCCCCAAGCCAAGTGGGGCGCCCCCACCCCTAGGGTTTCCAACCCTAGGCGCAGGGGGAGGCCCATGGGGGGCGCACCAGCCCACTAGGGGCTGGTTCCCCTCCCACTTCAGCCCATGGGGCCCTCCGGGATAGGTGGCCCCACCCGGTGGACCCCCGGGACCCTTCCGGTGGTCCCGGTACAATACCGATTACCCCCGAAACTTTCCCGATGGCCGAAACTTGACTTCCTATATATAAATCTTCACCTCCGGACCATTCGGGAACTCCTCGTGACGTCCGGGATCTTATCCGGGACTCCGAACAACTTTCGGGTTACCATATACTAATATCTCAACAACCCTAGCATCACCGAACCTTAAGTGTGAAGACCCTACGGGTTCGGGAGACACACAAACATGACCGAGACGACTCTCCGGTCAATAACCAATAGTGGGATCTGGATACCCATGTTGGCTCCCACATGCTCCTCGATGATCTCATCGGATGAACCACGATGTCGAGGATTCAATCAATCCCGTATACAATTCCCTTTGTCAATCGGTACGTTACTTGCCCGAGACTCGATCATCGGTATCCCAGTACCTCGTTCAATCTCGTTGCTGGCAAGTCACTTTACTCGTACCGTAATGCATGATCCCATGATCAACCACTTGGTCACATTGAGCTCATTATGATGATGCATTACCGAGTGGGCCCAGAGATACCTCTCTGTCATACGGAGTGACAAATCCCAGTCTCGATTCGTGCCAACCCAACAGACACTTTCGGAGATACCCGTAGTGCACCTTTATAGTCACCCAGTTACGTTGTGACGTTTGGCACACCCAAAGCACTCCTACGGTATCCGGGAGTTGCACAATCTCATGGTCTAAGGAAATGATACTTGACATTTGGAAAAGCTATAGCAAACGAACTACACGATCTTTAAGCTATGCTTAGGATTGGGTCTTGTCCATCACATCATTCTCCTAATGATGTGATCCCGTTATCAATGACATCCAATGTCCATAGTCAGGAAACCATGACTATCTTTTGATCAACGAGCTAGTCAACTAGAGGCTCACTAGGGACGTGTTGTGGTCTATGTATTCACACATGTATTACGATTTCTGGATAACACAATTATAGCATGAAGAATAGACAATTATCATGAACAAGGAAATATAATAATAACCATTTTATTATTGCCTCTAGGGCATATTTCCAACACGAAGTCAGTGCTCTTGATTGTTAATTTAAAGATTGATTTGGTTAAGTTGATTTAGCGCGCGCGCATCACCGGAAAACTATTAAGTTGTTTAGCAGCAGCAGCAGCAGCAGTAGTAGTAGTAGTACTAGTAGTAGTAGTAGTAGTGGTGGTGGTAGTAGTGGTAGTAGTAGTAGTAGTAGTGGTAGTGCTAGTGGTAGTAGTGGTAGTGGTAGTAGTGGTAGTGGTAGTAGTGGTAGTGGTGGTCGTAGTGGTAGTAGTGGTAGTAGTGGTAGTAGTAGAAGTAGCAGTAGCAGTAGCAGTAGCAGCAGCAGCAATAGCAGCAGCAGCAGTAGTAGTAGTAGTTGCAGATGATTCGCGTTCGATACTTTGATAATTTGATATGTGGGTGGACCGGTGCTTGGGTGCTGTTCTTGTTGGGTAACGTAGCATAAATTCAAAATTTTCCTACGTGTCACCAAGATCTATCTATGGAGTCATCTAGCAACGAGGGAGGAGTGGATCTACATACCCTTGTAGATCGCGCGCGGAAGCGTTCAAGAGAACGGGGTTGATGGAGTCGTACTCGTCGTGATCCAAATCACCGATGATCCTAGCGCCAAACGGATGGCACCTCCGCGTTCAACACACGTACGGAGCAGCGATGTCTCCTCCTTCTTGATCCAGCAAGGGGGAAGGAGAGGTTGATGGAGATCCAGCAGCACGACGGCGTGGTGGTGGAAGTAGCGGGATTCCAACAGGGCTTCGCCAAGCGCTGCGGGAGGAGGGAGATGTGTCATGGGAGGGAGAGGGAGGCGCCAGGGCTTAGGTATTGCTGCCCTCCCTTCCCCCACTATATATAGGGCCAAGGGAGAGGGGGGGGGGCGCAGCCTTGGCCCTTCCTCCAAGTAAGGGTGCGGCCAAGGGAGGAGTCCCTCCTCCCCAAGGCACCTCGGAGGTGCCTTCCCCCTTTAGGACTCTTCCTTTCCCTCTTCTCTTGGCGCATGGGCCTCTTGGGGCTGGTGACCTTGGCCCATATAGGCCCAGGCGCATCCCCTACAGCCCATGTGCCCCCCCGGGGCAGGTGGCCCCACCCGGTGGACCCCCGGGACCCTTCCGGTGGTCCCGGTACAATACCGGTGACCCCGAAACTTGTCCCGATGGCCGAAATAGCACTTCCTATATATAATTCTTTACCTCCGGACCATTCCGGAACTCCTCGTTACGTCCGGGATCTCATCCTGGACTCCGAACAACTTTCGGGTTACCGCATACTAATATCTCTATAACCCTAGCGTCACTGAACCTTAAGTGTGTAGACCCTACGGGTTCGGGAGACATGCAGACATAACCGAGACGACTCTCCGGTCAATAACCAACAGCGGGATCTGGATACCCATGTTGCTAACACATGTTCCACGATGATCTCATCGGATGAACCACGATGTCAAGGACTTAATCAATCCCGTATACAATTCCCTTTGTCTAGCGGTACGATACTTGCCCGAGATTCGATCGTCGGTATCCCGATACCTTGTTCAATCTCGTTACCGGCAAGTCTCTTTACTCGTTGTTTTGTAACACATCATCCCGTGATCAACTCCTTGATCACTATTTTGGGTTTTGTGTTGCTGTTTTTTTGTTTTTGTGTGTTTTTTGTTTTTTGGTTCTTGGTTTGGTTTTTGTCGTCAAGGCCGCGGGACGGCGGTGCTGGAACACAACAGAACCCGGAGCAAGCTGCGCGGACACAGGGGAGCAACAGTGAGGTATGAGTGGCCGATCCTTGAGGGGCCCGAGAGAGACCGGCGCCGGGTACAGAGAGGGAACAAAGCCAGGCCGAGGCGGGCCAACACAACAGGACACGGCGAAGATCGGGAGTGGTTGTGGACCGTGATAGGTCACCCAGTTACGTTGTGACGTTTGGGCACACCCAAAGCATTCCTACGGTATCCGGGAGTTGCACAATCTCATGGTCTAAGGAAATGATACTTGACATTAGAAAAGCTTTAGCATACGAACTACATCGATCTTGTGCTAGGCTTAGGATTGGGTCTTGTCCATCACATCATTCTCCTAATGATGTGATCCCGTTATCAACGACATCCAATGTCCATGGTCAGGAAACCGTAACCATCTATTGATCAACGAGCTAGTCAACTAGAGGCTTACTAGGGACATGGTGTTGTCTATGTATCCACACATGTATCTGAGTTTCCTATCAATACAATTCTAGCATGGATAATAAACATTATCATGAACAAGTAAATATAATAATAACTAATTTATTATTGCCTCTAGGGCATATTTCCAACAGTCTCCCACTTGCACTAGAGTCAATAATCTCAGTTCACATCGATATGTGATTAACACTCACAGGTCACATCCCCATGTGACTAACACCCAAAGAGTTTACTAGAGTCAATAATCTAGTTCACATACCATGTGATTAACACTCAATGAGTTCTGGGTTTGATCATGTTATGCTTGTGAGAGATGTTATAGTCAACGGGTCTGAATCTTTCAGATCCGTATGTACTTCGCAAATCTCTATGTCATCTTGTAGATGCAGCTACTACGCTATATTTGGAGCCATTTCAAATAACTGTTCTACTTGGAGCTATTCTAAATTGTTGCTCCATTATACGTATCTGGTATCTCTACTCAGAGCTATCCGGATAGGTGTTAAGCTTGCATCGACGTAACTCTTTACGTCGAACTCTTTATCACCTCCATACCGAGAAACATTTCCTTATTCCTCTAAGGATAATTTGACCACTATCTGGTGATCTACTCCTAGATCACCTTTGTACCCTCTTGCCAGATATGGCAAGGCACACATCTTCAGGTGCGGTACATAGCAGGGCATACCGTATAGAGCCTATGACAAAAGCATATGGGACGACCTTCGTACTTCCTCTTTCTTCTGCTGTGGTCGAGCTTTAAGTCTTAACTTCATACCTTACAACTCAGGCAAGAACTCCTTCTTTGACTGGTCCATCTTGAACACCTTCAAGATCATGTCAAGGTATGTGCTCATTTGAAAGTACCATTAAGAATTTTGATCTATCCTTATAGATCTTGATGCTCAATGTTCAAGTAGCTTAATCCAGGCTTTCCATTGAAAAATACTTTCCAAATAACCCTATATGCTTTCCAGAAATTCTACGTCATTTCTGATCAACAATATGTCAACATATATTTATCAGAAATTCTATAGTGCTCCCACTCACTTCTTTGGAAATACAAGTTTCTCATAAACTTTGTATACACCCAAAACTTTGATCATCTTATCAAAGCATACATTCCAACTCCGAGATGCTTACTCCAGTCCTTAGAAGGATTGCTGGAGCTTTGCATACTTATTAGCATCTTTCAGGATTAACAAAACCTTCCGGTTGTATCACATACAACCATTCCTCAAAATTGTCGAGGAAACAATGGTTTTTGGGGCATCCTATCTGCAAGATTTCACAAATAATGCAGTAATTGCTAATATAATTCCAACAGACTCTTAGCATCGCTACGAGTGAGAAAGTCTCATCGCAGTCAACTCCTTGAACTTGTCGGAAAACATCTTAACGACAAGTCGAGCTTTCTTAATGGTGATACCTACCATCATTGTCCGTCTTCCTTTTAAAATCCATATGTACCTAACAGCCTTACGACCATCAAGTAGTTCTCCCAAAGTCTACACTTTGTTTTCATATATGGATCCTCTCTCGGATTATATGGCCTCGAGCCATTTTGGAATCCAGGCCCACCATCGCTTCTCCATAGCTCGTAGGTTCATTGTTGTCTAGCAACATGACTTCCAAGACAGGATTACGTACCACTCTGAAGTAGTACGCATCCTTGTCATCCCACGAGGTTTGGTAGTGACTTGATCTGAAGTTTCATGATCACTATCATAAGCTTCCACTTCAATTGGTGTAGGTGCCACAGGAACAACTCCCTGTGCCCTGCCACACACTAGTTGAAGAGACGGTTCAATAACCTCATCAACGTCTCCACCATCCTCCCACTCAATTCTTTCGAGAGAAACTTTTCCTCGAGAAAGGACCCGATTCTAGAAACAATCCCTTATTGCTTTCAGATATGAGACAGGAGGTATAGCCAACTGTTTTGGGTGTCCTATGAAGATGCATTTATCCGCTTTGGGTTCGAGCTTATCAGCCTGAAACTTTTTCACATAAGCGTCGCAGCCCCAAACTTTTAAGAAATGACAGCTTAGGTTTCTCTAAACCATAGTTCATATGTCATCTCATCGGAATTACGTGGTGCCCTATTTAAAGTGAATGTGGTTGTCTCTAATGCCTAACCCATAAACTATCGTGGTAATTCGATAAGAGACATCATGGTATGCATCATATCCAATAGAGTGCAGTTATGATGTTCGGACACACCATCACACTATGGTGTTCCAGGCTGTATTAGTTGTGAAACAATTTCCACAATGTCTTAATTCTGTGCCAAACTCGTAATTCAGATATTCATCTCTATGATCATATCATAGATATTTTATCCTCTTGTCACGACGATCTTCAACTTCACCCTGAAATTACTTGAACCTTTCAATAATTCAGACTCGTGATTCATCAAGTAAATATACTCAACATCTACTCAAATCATCTGTGAAGTAAGAACATAACGATATCCACTACAGCGCCTCAGCACTCATTGGACTGCACACATCAAAATGTATTACTTCCAACAAGTTGCTTTCTAGTTCCATTTTACTGAAAACGAGGCTTTCAGTCATCTTGCCCATGTGGTATGATTTGCATGTCTCAAGTGATTCAAAATCAAGTGAGTCCAAACGATCCATCTGTATAGAGTTTCTTCATGCATATCTACCCAACAAACATGGTTCGCATGTCTCAATCCTTTCAAAAATGAGTGAGTCCAAAGATCCATCAACATGGAGCTTCTTCATGCGTTTTATACCGATATAACTTAAGTGGCAGTGCCACAAGTAGGTGGTACTATCATTACTATCTTTTGGCATGAACATGTGTATCACTACGATCGAGATTCAATAAACCATTCATTTCAGGTGTAAGACCATTGAGGGTATTATTCAAATAAACAGAGTAACCATTATTCTCTTTAAATGAATAACCGTATTGCGATAGACATAATCCAATCATGTCTATGCTCAACGCAAACACCAATCTCGATGGTAGAGGGAGCGTACGATATTTGATCAACCTTGGAAATACTTCCAACACATATCGTCATCTCACCTTTAGCTAGTCTCCATTTATTCCGTAGCTTTTATTTCGAGTTACTAACACTTAGCAAACGAACCGGTATCTAATACCCTGGTGCTACTAGGAGTACTAGTAAAGTACACATCAACACAATGTATATCCAATATACTTCTATCGACCTTGCCAGCCTTCTCATCTACCAAGTATCTAGGGTAATTCTGCTCCAGTGGCTGTTCCCCTTATTACAGAAGCACTTAGTCTCGGGTTTGGGTTCAACCTTGGGTTTCTTCACTAGAGCAGCAGCTGAATTGCCGTTTCATGAAGTATCCCTTCGTGCCCTTGCCCTTCTTGAAACTAGTGGTTTCACCAACCATCAAAAATTGATGCTCCTTCTTGATTTCTACTTTTGTGGTGTCAAACATCGCGAATATCTCAAGGATCATCATATATGTCCCTGATATATTATAGTCCATCACGAAGCTCTAGCAGCTTGGTGGTAATGAGTTTGGAGAAACATCACTTTCTCATCTGGAAGATCAACTCCCACTCGATTCAAATGATTGTTGTACTCAGACAATCTGAGCACGAGCTCAACAATTGAGCTTTTCTCCCTTAGTTTGCAGGCTAAGAAAATCGTCGGAGGTCTCATACCTCTTGACGTGGGCACGAGCCTGAAATCCCAATTTCAGCCCTCGAAACATCTCATATGTTTCGCGACGTTTCAAAACCGTCTTCGGTGCCTCAACTCTAAGCCGTTTAACTGAACTATCACGTAGTTATCAAAATGTGTATGTCAGATGTTCGCAACATCCATAGACAACGTTCGAGGTTCAGCACACTGAGCGGTGCATTAAGGACATAAGCCTTCTATGAAGCAATGAGGACAATCCTCAGTTTACGGACCCAGTCCGCATAATTGCTACTATCAACTTTCAACTAAATTTTCTCTAGGAACATAACTAAACAGTAGAACTGAAGCGCGAGCTACGACATAACATGCGAAGACCTTTTGACTATGTTCAGGATAATTAAGTTCATCTTATGAACTCCCACTCAGATAGACATCCCTCTAGTCATCTAAGTGATTACATGATCCGAGTCAACTAGGCCGTGTCCGATCATCACGTGAGACGGACTAGTCAACATCGGTGAACATCTTCATGTTGATCGTATCTTCTATACGACTCATGCTCGACCTTTCGGTCTCTTGTGTTCCGAGGCCATGTCTGTACATGCTAGGCTCGTCAAGTTAACCTAAGTGTTTCGCATGTGTTCCGAGGCCATGTTTGTACATGCTAGGCTCGTCAACACCCGTTGTATTCGAACGTAAGAATCTATCACACCCGATCATCACGTGGTGCTTCAAAACGACGAACTTTCGCAACGGTGCACAGTTAGGGGGAACACCTTCTTGAAATTTTAGTGAGGGATCATCTTATTTACTACCGTCGTTCTAAGCAAATAAGATGTATAAACATGATAAACATCACATGCAATCAAATAGTGACATGATATGGCCATCATCACTTTGCTCCTCTTGATCTCCATCTTCGGGGCTCCATGATCATCATCGTCACCGGCATGACACCATGATCTCCTATGGCTCCTATGGCTCCTGCCGGTTGTCATACTCATTGACATGCAAGTCGTGATTCCTATTACAAGAACATGATCAATCTCATACATCACATATATCATTCATCACATCCTTTTGGCCATATCACATCACATAGCATACCCTGCAAAAACAAGTTAGACGTCCTCTAATTGTTGTTTGCATGTTTTACGTGGCTGCTATGGGTTTCTATCAAGAACGTTTCTTACCTACGCAAAAACCACAACGTGATATGCCAATTGCTATTTACCCTTCATAAGGACCCTTTTCATCGAATCCGATCCGACTAAAGTGGGAGAGACAGACACCCGCAAGCCACCTTATGCAACTAGTGCATGTCAGTCGGTGGAACCAGTCTCACGTAAGAGTACGTGTAAGGTCGGTCCGGGCCGCTTCATCCCACAATGCCACCGAATCAAGATTGGACTAGTAACGGTAAGCATATTGAACAAAATCAACGCCCACAACTACTTTGTGTTCTACTCGTGCATAGAAACTACGCATAGACCTAGCTCATGATGCCACTGTTGGGTAACGTAGCATAAATTCAAAATTTTCCTACGTGTCACCAAGATCTATCTATGGAGTCATCTAGCAACGAGGGAGGAGTGGATCTACATACCCTTGTAGATCGCGCGGAAGCATTCAAGAGAACGGGGTTGATGGAGTCGTACTCGTCGTGATCCAAATCACCGATGATCCTAGCGCCGAACGGACGGCACCTCCGCGTTCAACACACGTACGGAGCAGCGACGTCTCCTCCTTCTTGATCCAGCAAGGGGGAAGGAGAGGTTGATGGAGATCCAGCAGCACGACGGCGTGGTGGTGGAAGTAGCGGGATTCCAACAGGGCTTCGCCAAGCGCTGCGGGAGGAGGGAGATGTGTCATGGGAGGGAGAGGGAGGCGCCAGGGCTTAGGCTGGGCTGCCCTCCCTTCCCCCCACTATATATAGGGCCAAGGGAGAGGGGGGAGGCGCAGCCTTGGCCCTTCCTCCAAGGAAGGGTGCGGCCAGGGGAGGAGTCCCTCCTCCCCAAGGCACCTGGGAGGTGCCTTCCCCCTTTAGGACTCTTCCTTTCCCTCTTCTCTTGGCGCATGGGCCTCTTGGGGCTGGTGCCCTTGGCCCATATAGGCCAAGGTGCACCCCCTACAGCCCATGTGGCCCCCCGGGGCAGGTGGCCCCATCCGGTGGACCCCCGGGACCCTTCCGGTGGTCCCGGTACAATACCGGTGACCCCGAAACTTGTCCCGATGGCCGAAATAGCACTTCCTATATATAATTCTTTACCTCCGGACCATTCCGGAACTCCTCGTGACGTCCGGGATCTCATCCGGGACTCCGAACAACTTTCGGGTTACCGCATACTAATATCTCTATAACCCTAGCGTCACCGAACCTTAAGTGTGTAGACCCTACGGGTTCGGGAGACATGCAGACATAACCGAGACGACTCTCCGGTCAATAACCAACAGCGGGATCTGGATACCCATGTTGCTAACACATGTTCCACGATGATCTCATCGGATGAACCACGATGTCAAGGACTTAATCAATCCCGTATACAATTCCCTTTGTCTAGCGGTACGATACTTGCCCGAGATTCGATCGTCGGTATCCCGATACCTTGTTCAATCTCGTTACCGGCAAGTCTCTTTACTCGTTTCGTAACACATCATCCCGTGATCAACTCCTTGATCACATTGTGCACATTATGATGATGTCCTACCGAGTGGGCCCAGAGATACCTCTCCGTTTACACAGAGTGACAAATCCCAGTCTCGATTCGTGCCAACCCAACAGACACTTTCGGAGATACCTGTAGTGTACCTTTATAGTCACCCAGTTACGTTGTGACGTTTGGCACACCCAAAGTATTCCTACGGTATCCGGGAGTTGCACAATCTCATGGTCTAAGGAAATGATACTTGACATTAGAAAAGCTTTAGCATACGAACTACATGATCTTGTGCTAGGCTTAGGATTGGGTCTTGTCCATCAGATCATTCTTCTAATGATGTGATCCCATTATCAATGACATCTAATGTCCATGGTCAGGAAACCGTAACCATCTATTGATCAACGAGCTAGTCAACTAGAGGCTTACTAGGGACATGGTGTTGTCTATGTATCCACACATGTATCTGAGTTTCCTATCAATACAATTCTAGCATGGATAATAAACAGTTATCATGAACAAGTAAATATAATAATAACTAATTTATTATTGCCTCTAGGGCATATTTCCAACAGTTCTTACTTTAACAAGCATCCCACTTATGATTAACCTCTATTGCAAGCATCCGCAACTACAACAAAAGTATTAAGGTAAACCTAACCATAGCATGAAACATATGGATCCAAATCAGCCCCTTACGAAGCAACGCATAAACTAGGGTTTAAGCTTCTGTCACTCTAGCAACCCATCATCTACTTATTACTTCCCAATGCCTTCCTCTAGGCCCAAATAATGGTGAAGTGTTATGTAGTCGACGTTCACATAACACCACTAGAGGCTACACAACATACATCTCATCAAAATATCAAACGAATACCAAATTCACATGACTACTAATAGCAAGACTTCTCCCTTGTCCTCTGGAACAAACGTAATTACTCACAAAGCATATTCATGTTCATAATCAGAGGGGTAATAATATGCATAAAGGATCTGAACATATGATCTTCCACCAAATAAACCAACTAGCATCAACTACAAGGAGTAATCAACACTACTAGCAACCTACTAGCACCAATCCCGGACTTTGAGACAAGAATTGGAAACGAGAGATGAACTAGGGTTTATAGATGAGATGGTGCTGGTGAAGATGTTGATGGAGATTGCCCTCTCCCGATGAGAGGAGCGTTGGTGATGACGATGGTGATGATTTCCCCCTCCCGGAGGGAAGTTTCCCCGGCATAACAGCCCTGCCGGAGCTCTAGATTGGTTCCGCCTCGGTTCCGCCTCGTGGCGGCGGAGTCTCGTCCCGAAAGGTTTCTTGCTATTTTTTTCATCGAAAGACTTCATATAGGAGAAGATGGACGTCGGAGACCCACCAGGGGGCCCACGAGGTAGGGGGGCGCGCCCTAGGGGGGGCGCCCCCACCCTCGTGAGAAGGGTGTGGGCCCCTTGGCCTTCATCTTTGGCGAGGATTTTTCTTTATTTCTTTTAAGATGTCCCGTGAAGTTTCAGGACTTTTGGAGTTGCATAGAATAGGCCTATAATATTTGCTCCTTTTCCAGTCCAGAATTCCAGCTGCCGGCATTCTCCCTCTTTATGTAAACCTTGTAAAATAAGAGAGAATAGCCATAAGTATTGCGACATAAAGTGAAATAACAGTCCATAATGCAATAAATATCGATATAAAAGCATGATGCAAAATGGACGTATCAGTTGAATAGATGAATCTGAGATTGTGTGATGCATATCGTATAGTCATACCCACGGATACTTGAGGTGACATTGGAGTATCTAGGTGACATTAGGGTTTTGGTTGATTTGTGTCTTAAGGTGTTATTCTAGTACGAAGTCTAGGGTTGTTTGTGACACTTATAGGAATAGCCCAACGGATTGATTGGAAAGAATAACTTTGAGGTGGTTTCGTACCCTACCATAATCTCTTCGTTCGTTCTCCGCTATTATTGAATTTGGAGTGACTCTTTGTTGAATGTTGAGGGATATTTATGTGATCCAATTATGTTATTATTGTTGAGAGGACTTGCACTAGTGAAAGTATGAACCCTAGGCCTTGTTTCAACGCATTGCAATACTGTTTGTGCTCACTTTTATCATTAGTTACATTGCTGTTTTTATATTTTCAGATTACAAAAACCTTTATCTACCATCCATATACCACTTGTATCACCATCTCTTCGCCGAACTAGTGCACCTATACAATTTACCGTTGTATTTGGTGTGTTGGGGACACAAGAGACTCTTTGTTATTTGGTTGCAGGGTTGCTTGAGAGAGACCATCTTCATCCTACGCCTCCTACAGATTGATAAACCTTAGGTCATCCACTTGAGGTAAATTTGCTATTGTCCTACAAACCTCTGCACTTGGAGGCCCAACAACGTCTACAAGAAGAAGGTTGTGTAGTAGACATCACTGTGCGATGATATCTGGGCATTTCGGCCTGCTGGCTCAACTAGGCCTATACAAAAATTTGGGGCACCTAAAATTAATGGGCTCTGTGCGAGCCACGCAGTATAGACACCCATGGGTCTGCCCCTGTTTCTTTCAATGAAGTGTCAAGTTAAGCCTTTAGGGTGATATGGATGCTTGTTTATTTGGTTCTGTGCAAAAACAAAAACTTTTACGTTCAGTGATTGAATTTTTGTTTAGTACTAAAATGCGATCAACTACTGAATTTTTACACAATACTCCATTGCAAGTTTTCTGTTATATCTTATTTTCACAATTTTTTGAGTTACATAAGTATGGATAATAATTTGTAATTTACACTTTGTTATGTTTTTGATAGATTATGTTTTATTTTTCTTTGTTTGCTTGTTTTAAAGTTTTCATGGCATAGATTGAGGGATATTGAAAGTGCGTTAAGTCGACTAGAGGGGGAAGGGGGTGAATAGGCGATGACATAACTACTTGCAGCGGAATAAGTACTCAGATGCAGACATGACATAACATAAGCATAGACTTCATGATGAATAGAAAACAAACACAGAGTACAGAAAGCGTAAGCACAAGATAAAACAGAATGAAGACAAGCAGACTGAAGAAATTGAGAATGTCTTCAGTGAAAGTCTTGAAATAGATATGAACAGGTACACAACACAGTAATGAAGAAATGAAAGGGTTGAGGAAATAGAACCAGTTAGCTTGGTGAAGATAAACATTTGGTAGACCAGTTCCAACTGATGTGACAGTTGTACGTCTGGTTAGAGCAGCTAGGTATTTAAACCTGAGGACACGCATTTCCGAACACACAGTCCTCACCGTATTCTCCTTGAACTAAGGTCACACAGACCTCATCCATCACTTGTGGTAAGTCTTGAGGTGACGTACAAACCTTCACAAACTCGGTCACTCGGTGATCCACAATTTCCTCTTGGATGCTCTAGACCATGACGCCTAACCGTCTGGAGGATGCACAATCCTCAAAGGTAACAAGCGTCGGTTCCACACAGGAACAATCTCTTCAGTGATGCTTAATCACTTTGGGTTTGTATGTGTTTGGTTTGGGGTTTTCGGTTTTTACTCTCCTGATGATTTTCGCTCAAAGTCCTCGGAGGATGGGATGCTCTCAATGACAAGTGTCAGTTCCACACGGAGCAGCCAACTAGCTAGTGGTTGTAGGGGGCGGCTATTTATAGCCTAGGGAACAACCCGACATGATACGACCTAAATGCCCTTCAATGATATGACCGTTAGGTGGATAAGATATTTTGGGACAGCTGGCGCGTAGCACAGCAATGGTCGGAAATTTGAGGTTCAAATTCCTCAGGGCTATCATGTTCCTCACTTGTAGGCAATCTGCACTGGCGAATTCCTAACTCCTTAGTCAGGACATATTCCTCAGAGACCAGAAGATCTTCGTCTCTGTCACTGAAGAAATTGACTGAACTGTATGAGATTTCCAATGGCTTCCCTCGAAGGGATTGGTAGGTGTAGGATTTTGAGATGATCATCACCTGGAAACCTTTCCTTAGTTTTACCTCCACTCCCTTTAACAGTACGGTGTTTCCTATGACTCAAGAAAGAGAAAATGAAACTACGAAAACAAATCTTCACGTCTTCATGTTCCTCGAATGAATACCAAGTCTTCAAGGTTACACCAATTTCTTCACTTTCAAAGTCTTCAGAAAGTCTTCAGAAATCCAAAGTCTTCAGTCGAAGAACTTCATTTTTAGGGGTCGACTTTCTCTGTAAATATCAAACTCCTCATAGACTTATAGACCTGTGTACACTCACACACGCATTAGTCCCTTAACCTATAAGTCTTCAATACACCAAAATCACTAAGGGGCACTAGATGCACTTACAATCTCCCCCTTTTTGGTGATTGATGACAATATAGGTTAAGTTTTCAACGGGGATAAACATATGAAGTGTAAATACTGATATTGAGGAATTTGATTGCAAGATATAGAAGAACTCCCCCTGAAGATGTGCATAGTGAGGAATTTGCTTTTGAAGCAATGCACATTTGAAGAGTAGAATCATGGAGATCCCCCCTATATCTTGTAATTCATACACGCATTTAACATATGATATGAAGAATTTGAAATGCATGATGAAATTGGTGGCTGATTTAATTCAGCATGCATGCATTATCATATATGAGGAAATAGCATGCAGAAGAACATAGCAAAAGTATCAGACCACCATCGGACTTAAGTTTACAACTTGATCCAATAAATCTTCAGAAGAACGGGAGTTGTAACTTAGCAAAAAAACGCCCATATTAATAGACCCGCTTGAAGACTAACTCAAATTTTCTCCCCTTTTGTCATCGAAAGACCAAAAGGGATGAAAAGTGAGGACTAACGCCCCTGAAGAATATCATCACTGAGTCGATGGAGGAGCGCCAACATTGTTGGGGTCGGTTGTTGAAGTGGGGCCTGCCGCAGTGTCGTCCAAATCTTCATGCTCATCCGTCTCGCACGATGAAGAATAAGAGCTGGCCACCAAGTGAGGAACTTTGACCTTCTTGAATTTCTTCGAAGGTGGCTGAGACCAGTCAAAGTCCTTCTTGAAGCCCATCTTGTTGAGATCATCTTCACCGTAGAGATGAGACAGAACAACCCAGGTGCGATCAAATACTTCATGGAGGTAGTAATGGTTCTTCTTCCCTGAATTCTGAGTGATGGTGATGTTCTGAAGAATTAAACCAAACTGACGCTTGTGGTTGCGATCGACCTTCTGGTGAAGACTGAGGAGAAGCTCACGATCAGTCAATACCCTTGGAGTTGTCGCTTGAGGATGTTGCTTTGAAGCATTGGCGGCAGAGTCATGAGTGGCAGAGTCATCATTGGTGGAGTAAGATGCAGCTTTGCGGAACTGGCCATCCAATGGACGAATGCCTTCATTAATAACAGCAAGTGCCTTGCCCTTCTCATCAAATGAGTAAATTGGTTTCTTGAAGACTTCAATTGGGGGCAAATAGCTGACGTGATTCTGCAAATCAGCCTTGTAATTGATTGAAGACCTTGATCAGAGGAATCTAATAATCCAAGGAGCAGAAGGCTTCAACTCAAAAGGCAATAATGCAACATTTTGCCAGAGTCCTCATGAGGAAATCATGGTAGTTGATTGGAACTCCATGGATGATATTGAAAAGCAGATTCTTCATGATGCCAACGACATATTCTTCATTCTTGTCATGTCCTTTGATTGGACTCATTGTCTTGGTCAGAATGCGATAGACAGTCCGTGGCACATACAACAATTCCTTCATGAGGAATTTGGACCTTGGGGCTTGACCAGTCTTCAGCGGTTTCATCAGCACTTGCATGTAGTGATCTGAAAGCTCGGGTTCATGATAGATTAGCTCCGCACCTTCAAGGGGAGGACTGACAGGCAGGGCATGAAGCAATTCAGAGGCTGGTGCTTTGAAGTGAGTGTTATCGGTCATCCAATCCAACACCCAAGAATTCACATCTTTAGCATTTCCTGTGATGTGCAGCATCGCGTAGAACTGAAGAATTAGTTATTCATTCCAGTCTAAGATGTCAGTGCAGAAGTTGAGCAGCCCAGCTTCATGAAGAACACTGAGGACTGGTGTGAAGCAAGGTAGTGATTCCATGTCCACATGAGGAATATGTGCATGATCAAATATTTTGTCCTTATCAAAAAGCAGTGAAGAATAGAAGTTGGCTTGGCTTGCAGTCCAGAAACGCTTCCTTCGCAGACGAGCAGTGTCTTATGGATTGTAATCTGTGAAGAATACATGCTCATGAAAGAAGTGATCAGCCTTGAATTTTTTCTTCTTGGAGAAGGGATTCTTCGGCGTGGGCTGAGGAGTGTCAGTCAAAGTCATCACAGCCTCAGGAATCACATTCTCTGGAACCATAGGCTGAGGAATTTTAGTTTCTGCTTCAGTAGCAGCCCGATTCTTCAATTATTCATCAACATTAACATTAGCACTAGTGGCTAGAATTTCTTCATGAATGGAAGGAGTGGAGTGATGATCTGTAGAACCCATTTGAACTTCAGTGTGCACTGGGACTGAGGGATTTGTTGTAGTGGTGTGAAAAGCGGAGAGTTGGGGTGCTGACTATCCCAATAATCATCATTCAACACTGGAGTGGAGCACCCAGTGGCCACGTCTTCATCTTCTTCATTTAATTCTTCAACGCTTGCCTCTTCAGCTATGAACTGAGGCATTGGCGAGAAGATGATCGGGGTTGAAGGGATATTATCCGCTTCAATTTCCTTGTCCAACTGCTCTGAAGAAGCAGCAGAAGGAACATCTTCATCAGATCCGCTTGGGATCTCATAATCCTCACCAAAGGGAACGAGTTCCTTTGATGGCATGCTTGAAACTGGAATAGCATCACTTCGATTTGCAAAAGAGCTTGTCAATTTCTTCATCTTCTTCGGTGCTGAAGAGTCTGATGGAGCAGATGCTTCCCTTTTCTTCACTGCTGCTCGCTCTACAGCCTTGGTTTTCTTCACTTCTGATGCAGAAGGAAGAACTGGACTTGGCGTTGGTGCAAGAGGGGCAGAGGAAATTGGTTCAGTAACCTCAGGCGCAACTAATGTAGTTGCCCTGGCATTTTCAGTTTCTTCAGGCACAGGAGGGCTTGTTCTTCAGGTGCAACAGTAGTGGTTGCCCTGGTAGTTTCATCAGAGGTTGGAATGGAGTCATCAGCCCTGGTACTAGCAGTTTCATTAGCAGCCTGATTTTCATCAGCGGTGCTGGCATGTTCTTCAGTCGGCTGAGCAGAAGCGTCAGCCTGAGGAATTTCAATGTGCGTTTGAGTAGCAACATTGGAGGTGAATGTCTTTGCCAATTTCACAAATTTGACTTTGGCTCCCTTTCAATCTGCATGGTAGGCATCAAATTCATCACTGAGGTTTTTGATTTAAGATTGAACAGCCACAAGTTCATCAGTTGTCATTTTGACAACATTCTTCTTTAGAAAGCGCTCCTTCTTGTACTGCACTTTCTTCAATTTCCTAGCCTTTTAAAATTTCACTTTTCTTTGCCAATGAAGGCGGTCAGCATGTGACTTTGGCCAGGAGTGAGATTGAAGTCAGGCATAGGAGTGTTGGGATCCTTGTGCCAGAGGTCAATAAAATCAAGGATCAACTTTGGATCCAAAAGCAGAGGCACATCTATGCCTTTGGCTCTAACGGCCCTTTGTTGTCTATCTCTGATGATTTCGGCAAGTTCCTCATCATTAGCTTCATCATCACTGGACGGTACTTGGAAGGTGACCTGCTTCTTTTGAGGACTTGGTCTAGTGCCTCGTCCAGCAGTGGCTTTAGTCTTCAGCAATGTGGGGCCTGTTGAGGAGTGCGGAGGAGCTGAAGAACCTGCAGAGGCTCCTGAGGCAATTGATTTTCCTGTGGTCCTTTGACACAAGGCGATATGCACAGGTGCTGAGGACTTTGCCGGAGGAGCTAAGGGTTTTGAAGCTTGAGGAACTGGGGCGGCTTGAGGAATTGGCCGTGAGGGCTTAGCGGAATTGGGCCGCGAGGGCATAGCTGAGGAGCTTGGCTGTGAGGGCATTGAAGAAGAAGCATTGGGCTTATGTGCGGGCTTCTTTGGCATGGCCTTCTTAGGCTTTCTAGCAGAGGCCTCAGCAGTGGCAGCAGCAGCACAATCTTCATTGAATTTCTTCACTGCCTCTTTTGCCATTTTGGTCGGTTTAGCTTGACACTTGGCCCATTCAGTAGGAAATTCCTCACCTCTTCTGATGCTAGAGGGATCATCAACTTGGCCTGGTGCCAACGGAGGTCTTGGGCATGGAGGGTGTACAGCGAATTTCTTCATATACTTGGGAGTGACATAGCGATATTCCCTCCATTCTCTGGCCCATGTTCTTTCAATCTTCTAAATGCGCACCTTGCGCTCATTCTTTGTTTCCTTTCCATGAATTGCCTCATCTGGAGTGCAATACCCTGCATAGATGTCATCAGGGATTTCAAAGGCAGTGTTGTCTTCCAATTTCTTGCCTCCCTTCTGAGGTTTCTTGCCATGTGCCATTTTCTTCAGCCGAGGATTTTGAACTATTGAGTTCTCTGAAGAGGTATGCAGTCTTTCTTCGAGGAACGTTGCAAATGATTTAAGTTGATGAGAACCTAGTGATTCAGCAGCGGACATGAGTACATGTGAACAGAGTATAGGTGCGAAGAATTTGGAGAGGTCATATGCGCTCTCAGAAGTTTTTGCAAATAAGAACAAGTTTGAGGAATTTGACCAGATGTGTCTTGAGGAATTTCACTAAGTGTTCTTTGACTTAGGTTCCAGAGTTGTATAGGTTGAAAATCCACACAATTGAGGAATCTTGAAGAAAAGCATGGCTTAGGGAAACAGATCAAGAACAGATGTTTGTGTGAGGTGTTTAGAGTGAAGATTGAAGAATAAACACCTTTTGAAGATTTTGAAGAAATCACTGGAATCAATAAGGGCAGTAAAAGTAGCTTTTATTACCCTTGACGAAGAACACGACGAACTGGGAATGTAGATTGGAAGTTCATCGGTCAAGATCTTCCACGCCCTAACTTGGTAGAGGAAGACAGCTACGGCGGTGGCGGAGTGAAGAAATCCGGGGCCGACGCGAGTACGATGGCGACGAGGTCGAGGTAGCAAAGCTCTTCTCAGCGGCGATGATGGAAGTAGCGGAGGCGCTAGGTTTTGAGAGCTTGAGCGAGGGAGTGAGGTCGAGCGGAGTAAAAACGGGCCGAGGAAGGGAAGGGGGTATTTATAGCCACGGTGAAAAGTGCTCGCCCGAGGAAAATGGACGAACGTGCCGCTGACCTTTCTCATCCTTGTGACATGTGTCACCCACGTACAGAGAGGTGGAGATCGTTTGAGATCGTGGGTGAATGGATAAGTATTATCGTGGGATGTGGAACAGTTTAGGCGGCAAGAGCCGAAAATTCAGATTAGAATATTTTAAGGTTTCGTTCGCAGAATCTTCAGCTGACAAGGACACAGTGAAATTTTGAAAAAGTTTCAAATGGAACGCACATGAAGAATTTGTGAACATACTGGGTTGAGTATAGCATAGAGGGGGAAGGGTCTGATCACATTCACTTAGCAGAAAGATCAACTTGAAGAAATAGCTATAAGTGAATGTTGTAGAGGACATAAACTCATATAAATATATATAGCCAATGAAGAAAAACAACGGAGAGAGTGAAGACATTGCAAAGTTGAAGAAATCAACTGAGGAATTTCAAGACTGAAGAAAAACTCAAATTGAA
Organism: Triticum urartu; assembly: GCF_003073215.2. NCBI lineage: Eukaryota > Viridiplantae > Streptophyta > Magnoliopsida > Poales > Poaceae > Triticum > Triticum urartu. The sequence goes on along the minus strand of NC_053023.1, from coordinate 531,557,529 downwards.
GATTTTCAACTTTTGTTGGTGGCGTGACCCACCGTATAAGAATGATGATTTCAGACGCCATGTACAATTCTCGTAGGGCTCTGAGAATCAAATTATTCATTAATTTCTTCACACTTAGAGGGTTAGTTTTCATTGATTGAAGAAAAACGTTACTTTGTGTGGTGCACATCTAAGTCATCAATTTGCATAAGTGTTAGGATGTGTGTCCTTTTCAAAGGACATTCGAAGATTCTAAGATATTTAGCTCACACCGCAACTTGATAAATCTCTTCTCATCCGAGGGCTTTGTGAAGATATCGGCTAGCTGTTCTTCAGTCTTCACGTGCTCGATGGAGATTTCGCCCTTCAACACGTGATCACGAAAGAAAATGATGACGGATCTGAATGTGCTTTGTCTTCGAGTGCTGAACTGGGTTATGAGCAATCTTGATAGAACTCTCATTGTCACAATAGAGTGGCACATTCTTCATATTGATGCCGTAGTACTTGAGAGTTTGCTTCATCCATAGCAATTGAGCACAACATGAACCAGCAGCAATGTACTCAGCTTCAGCAGTAGAAAGTGATACACAGTTCTTTTCTTCGAAGACCAACAGACCAAGGATCCTCTGAGGAAATGACATGTGCCTGATGTGGACTTGAGGTCCACACGATCACCAGCATAGTCAGAATCTGAATATCCAATGAGATCAAAAGTCGAGCCCTTGGGATACCATAATCCAAGTGATGGAGTGTGAGCTAGATATCGAAGAATATGCTTCACAGCCTTATGGTGTGATTCCTTCGGTGTAGCTTGAAAACAGGCACACATGCAAACACTAAGCATAATATCTGGCCTAGATGCACATAAATACAATAAAGAGCCAATCATGGAGCGGTATACCTTTTGATCGAAGTCAATACCATTTTCATTAGTGCATAGATGGCCCTTTGTGGGCATAGAGATTTTGACACCTTTGTAATCTTGCATGCCGAATTTCCTCCACACATCCTCGAGGTATTTCTCCTGATATATGAAGATGCCATTTCATTGTTGATGAATCTGAAGACCTAAGAAGAATTTCAATTGTCCCATCATAGACATTTGATATTCTTCACTCATCATATAGGCAAATTCATCACTGTAACATTGGTCAGTACAACCAAAAATGATATCATCAACATATATTTGACACACGAATAATTCATCATCATAAGCTTTGGTGAAAAGAGTTGGGTCAAGTGAACCGGGTTTGAATCCTTTCTTCATGAGGAATTCCTTCAAAGTGTCATACCATGCCCGAGGGGCCTGCTTGAGCCCATAGAGGGCCTTATTGAGTCTGAAGACTTTGTCAGGATGCTTTGGATCCTCAAAACCTGGGGGTTGAGCAACATAAACTTCTTCCTCAAGCTTACCATTGAGGAATGCACTTTTCACATCCATTTGATATAATATGATATTATGATGGTTAGCATAAGCAAGTAATATGCGAATAGCCTCAAGTATAGCAACATGTGCAAAAGTTTCATCAAAATCAATTCCTTCAACCTGTGTGTAGCCTTGAGCTACCAGCCGTGCCTTATTCCTCACCACAAGGCCATTTTCATCTTGCTTGTTGCGGTAGAGTGCTACCTCTTGAGCATGCGTTGGTTTTCCCTTGAAGATGAAAGGGTGATGCAGCAAAGCAGTGTAAGTATTTCCCTCAGTTTTTGAGAACCAAGGTATCAATCCAGTAGGAGACCACGCGCGAGTCACCTCGTACCTACACTAACAAATAAGAACCTCGCAACCAACGCGATAAAGGGGTTGCCAATCCCTTCATGGCCACTTGCAAGAGTAAGATCTGATAGAGATAATAATAATAAGATAAATATTTTTGGTATTTTTATGATATAAATTGAAAGTAAAGAGTGCAAAATAAAATAGATTGGAAACTTGTATGACGGAAAGTAGACCCGGGGCCATAGGTTTCACTAGTCGCTTCTCTCAATATAGCATAAGTATTACGGTGGGTAAACAAATTACTGTCGAGCAATTGATAGAATTGAGCATAGTTATGAGAATATCTAGGTATGATCATGTATATAGGCATCACGTCCGTGACAAGTAGACCGACTCCTGCCTGCATCTACTACTATTACTCCACACATCGACCGCTATCCAGCATGCATCTAGAGTATTAAGTTCATAAGAACGGAGTAACGCTTTAAGCAAGATGACATGATGTAGAGGGATAAACTCCTGCAATATGATATAAACCCCATCTTTTTATCATCGATGGCAACAATACAATACATGTTGTTTCCCCTACTGTCACTGGGATCGAGCACCGCAAGATTGAACCCAAAGCTAAGCACTTCTCCCATTGCAAGAAAGATCAATCTAGTAGGCCAAACCAAACTGATAATTCAAAGAGACTTGCAAAGATAACCAATCATACATAAAAGAATTCAGAGAAGATAATCTTGATCATAAACCCACAATTCATCGGATCTTGATAAACACACCGCAAAAGAAGATTACATCGAATAGATCTCCAAGAGAATCGAGGAGAACTTTGTATTGAGATCCAAAGAGAGAGAAGAAGCCATCTAGCTAATAACTATGGACCCGAAGGTCTGAGGTAAACTACTCACACATCATCGGAGAGGCTATGGTGTTGATGTAGAAGCCCTCCGTGATCAATGCCCCCTCCGACGGAGTGCAGGAAAAGGCCCCGAGATGGGATCTCACGGGTACAAAAGGTTGCGGTGGTGGAATTAGGTTTTTGTGGTGCTCCTCGATGTTTTCAGGGTACGTAGGTATATATAGTAGGAAGAAGTAGGTCGGTGGAGCCACGAGGGGCCCACGAGGGTGGAGGGCACGCCCAGGGGGGTAGGCGCGCCCCCTGCCTCGTGGCTTCCTCGTTGGTTGCTTGACATCCACTCCAAGTCCTCTGGATCACATTTGTGCCAAAAATCACGCTCCCGAAGGTTTCATTCAGTTTGGACTCCGTTTGATATTCTTTTTCTGCGAAACACTGAAATAGGCAAAAAACAACAATTTGGGCTGGGCCTCCGGTTAATAGGTTAGTCCCAAAAATAATATAAAAGTGTATAAATAAGCCCATTAAACATGCAAAACAGAATATATAATAGCATGGAGCAATCAAAAATTATAGATACGTTGGAGATGTATCATAGATCCATTTTGTGCCGATGATATTGTGCTTGCAAGGGTCTGGTTGCTTGACAAGTTCCCACACATTGTTGAGCTCGAACTGATGGAATTCCTCTTGCATCGCTTGAAACCACTCAGGCTCCAGAAATGCTTCATCTACCTTAGTGGGCTCTGTGATAGAGACAAAAGCAAAGTGCCCACAAAAGTTAGACAAATGTGAAGCTTTTGAGCGTGTGAGAGGACCTGGTGCTTTGATGTCGTTGATGATTTTCTCAATCTACACTTCATTAGCAATGTGAGGATGAGCTGGTTGATGATGAGGAATTTGCTCAGCATTTTCTTCAGAGCCATTTTCTTCAGGTGCACCAGCATGATGTTCTTCACGTTCTAGAATGACTTCTTCAGTAGATTCTTCGGTAGGAATGATATCCTCAGTAGCCTTGAACTTAATGGATTCCTCAGGTGGTATTTCATCTAGCACAGGAGGTAGGTGTTCTCTTTGCGAGCCATTAGTTTCATCGAACCGCACATCTACAGTTTCAACAACCTTGTGGTGATAGGTGTTGAAGACTCTGTAGGTGTGCGAGTCCTTACCATAACCAAGCATAAAACCTTCACGTGCTTTCGGTGAAAATTTAGAATTGTGATGAGGATCTCTAATCCAATATTTAGCACCGAAGACTTTGAAATAACTCACATTGGGTTTCTTGTCCGTGAGGAGTTCATATGAGGTTTTTTTGAAGAATTTGTGAAGATATACCCTATTGATGATGTGGCACGCAGTATGAATTACTTCGGGCCAGAAGCGATAAGGCGTCTTGTACTCATCAAGCATAGTGCAAGCCATCTCAACAAGAGTCCTGTTCTTGTGCTCCACGACGCCATTCTGCTGAGGAGTATAAGGAGAAGATAACTCATGAGTAATACCAAGTTCATCAAGATAGTCATCAAGACTAGTGTTCTTGAACTTAGTTCCATTATCACTTCTGATGTGCTTGATCTTCACTCCAAAGTTGGTTGAAGCCCTCGAGGAAAATCGTTTGAAGACTTTTTGCACTTCAGTTTTGTAAGTGATGATATGCACCCATGTATAACAAGAATAATCATCAACAATGACAAAGCCATATAGAGATGTAGCATTGGTAAATGTGGCATAATGAGTAGGGCCAAAGAGATCCATGTGAAGCAATTCAAATGGACGAGTGGTAGTCCTGATGGTCTTTGAGGGATGCTTGGCCTTGGTCATCTTTCTGGCTTCACAAGCTCCACACAGATGGTCCTTGAGGAATTTTACACCCTCAATGCCGATGACATGCTTCTTCTTCACAAGCGTGTGCAAGTTCCTCATGCCAGCATGACTAAGTCGCCGATGCCATGTCCAGCCTTCTGAAGCTTTTGCAAGTAGACATGTAGTAGGTTGTGGTCCTGTAGAGAAATCAACAATATACAAATCTCCTCTCCTAAAGCCTTTGAAGACTTTGGAATTGTCAGCTTCCATCACTACAAAAAAAACACTTCCGTGATGATATGTGTTTGTCATAGTAGGTCACGTTTTTTGTCATGCATGTACATCCATGACGATTTTATGACAGAATCAAGATAGTTATACCTGTGCTATCGTAGAAGTGTTCCATGACATTACCAAAATTATCATCACATAAGTGTCCACTTCCATGACGATAAATCACGCGTCATGGAAGTGCTTTCGTCAAGGGTGACTGACACATGGCATACACCATAATGGAACACCGTTAAGCTATCCGGTCCGGTTTTGGATCCGATAACCCACTAAGAACCCGGACCAATGAGGATTTTCCACGTGTAAAATTATCATTGGCCGGAGGAAACACATGTTGGCTCACCGTTGGGACAGATGTCATCCATTCATTGGACAGGAGGCGCCTATGATAGGTCGACACGTGGCATGGCCCAACAGTGGCCCATTTTGGTGAAAAAGGCCGTCCCAGTAAAAATTAGCAGGCCGACCCATATAAGGACTACTTGTGTCAGGTCCATTTAAGCCCACGACCCATACGAGATGCGCCAATTCGGCCCGTCAATGGCCCGTTAAAGATTTGACACCATTGCAGCCCATCGTTAGTTCGAGCCTGTTAACAGCCCACTATATATTTGGGCTCAATATCGGTCTGATGTGATTTAGGCCTGTTAACGGCCCATTCAAGGGATGGGCCAATTTTCAGGATGTACATCTTTCGGCCTTTTAGCGTCCCATTTAAGTGTTGGGCCAATTTCCGGTCCGGTGTGTCTTTTAGCCTATTAACGGCCCATAAATGAGTTGGGCCATTTGTACTTGGACCTTAGTTTTGGCCTTTTAGCGACCCATTTAAGTGTTGGGCCAATTCCCGACCCGGTGTGTCTTTCAGCCTGTTGACAACCCATAAATGATTTGGGCCATTTGTAGTCGGACCCGAGTTTCGGCCTTTTAACGGCCCATGCTCTTCATGGTCCAATACCAACCCGGTTTCTCTTTCGGCCTGCTAAAGGCCCACAACACAGTTGGGCCATTTACAGTAGAACCTGACTTTCGGCCTCTTAGCGGCCCATGCTCTTCATGGTCCAGTACGAGCCTGCTGTCTCTTTTTGCCTGCTAAAGGCCCACAGTATAGTTGGGCCATATATAGACCGACCTTAGTAACGGCCTTTTAACGGCCCGTGAAATAAAATGGGCCCACCTGTTGCCTGCTTCGATGTCGGCCTATTAATGACCCGGAAGGTAAGAGGGCCGACCATTAACTTTCGTCCTGGTAACGGCCCATTAACTTAATGGGCCCACTAAAGTTCGTACATGTCTTTAGGACCAATTAGATAATTTGAGCCCATTACGACGAGCAATTATGCACAGGACCAAAACCGATCAAGCAAAGGTACGACATACAGGGAAAAATGTTGCACATCCAGCATATATTACAGGAAATTACATCCACTAGGCAATCAAAGATGATGCCAGTGCAAATAAATGAACAAAACCTAACGATCTACAACGTCACAATCTGCAACCTCAGCGCGGATGACGCCCATAAGCATGTGGGCAAGTTCTTGCTGCTTTTCTACACTGTCTATGAAAACATTGATCAGTTGTTGTTGCGCACGAATGTGCATCTCTGATTCCTCCACCATTTGCATCATTACTTTAGCCATTAATTGGTTCACAAACATACATTTTTTCCGTTGCATTCGAGACAGAGGAAACTGAACAGATTCAGATGGCGATTTTGGCAGGGTTGTATTATTGATAGTGGAGAGTGTCTCGACCACTGCATCATAACATAAATTAGGAGGGGAACTGAACAGATTAATCATGAGTTATTGCCATATTACCTGGCCTAGATTTATTGGAAAGAAACAATGGGTTTGCCTTGCTATGAGATAGTACACTCATGCAACTCAATGAATGAATGGGCGACCAGAGCAGCACTACAATTCAGTAAGATAATATGAAAGCAACATTGACACAATGAATGAATGGGTAACCAGAGCAGCACTACAATTCAGTAATGTGCATGATATGAGATAGTACACTCATGAAACTCAGTATGCAAAACTACCAGGCAGTTTTCCATACAAAAATCAACATCATCGCCTTTAACATTTTGCTACAACTAAATTTAGATCAGATAAAGGTTGGATTCACACCGATTAACAAAATACATGCTTATGTAAAAATATAGTGATATACAGTAGGTACTTACATCAGCATTGGAGCACAGAGAATTCCCGCAAGATACTTTCCTCGAATACGATCCCAGTACTGAAAATCTTCTATCCTTTAAGCTTATTTTCTAAAAGAGAGATGGGTAAGAAACATGTAGAAAATATGATCAGAATGCTATAAAATTTCATGATGCAAGGATACGTACACGCTTCTTAGAATGGAGTTGACATATTTTTGCTGGACTGGAGCGGACTAGTTCTTTGGCCACTGGAATCTGCTTATTATCAGTGGGAGTTGGCTTTCTCTGTGCTGGAGCAGTATCTATGAAAACTGGAGTTGGTTTATTATCTCTTGGCGTTTGGATCTTTTGCAAAGACCTGGTTTGTAACCCTTCAGATTCTAACATAGACGTCTTCCCCTTGCATGCCTTATATAGAAGAATGGTGCTTCAATTATAAAACATGCTACAACAGAGATGGAATAGGTACCGAAGAATAGAAAGGCATGCCATATTAACATGTATTCCCTCCATCCAGAAATAAATGGATGGGTCTAGGCATATTTCAGTTCTAGATACATCCAGTTTTATCCATTTCCGCGGCATGTAATCCGGATGGAGGGAGTATGATGTAAGAGCTAGGGATACGATAGGACAACCATGTAAAAACACTACTTGAATGTAAAACTGCATGCTAGCGGAATACATTACGGAAAAACACTAAGGCAACATATGCGTGTATGATTGGGAAACTAAGATGGCATTGCAAGAGACCGCTAGAACAACACTTCAATGTAAAAAAAGAACACGGGTATGGTAGACAGATGAAGTACATACTGATGAATAACAATGCATAAGATATTGAGAAGCATGATGTCCAAACTAAGCAGATGGCACTGTGATAGAGTAGAATGATAGTACTTGAATTTGAAAACATGTTATCATTAATGGAATAGGTACTGAAAAACAGGAAAGCATGCCATATTTACGTGCATGATCAGCAGGCGAAGCACAAGGCATTGCAACAGAGTAGATGCACTCCAGGACATTATATGCATGCTCTACCCATATCAAGGGACAAGTTAGAGAAAGGACCGTATGGGGTGAATAGAATTCATCATATTTCTGCAAGTCTTGTGAAGAACTGCCTTTACATGTTCCATCATATTGGGTATCATTGACGTCAAGTTTGTTGGCCGTTACATTGCTCCATGAGGTTCTTTGGATAAATCAGTGTGTGCAATTATATCTGATATGCATGGAAGACAACTACCAGTTAGATTTATGTAATGAGTGCCTATAGGAGACGACATAAATAGTAGGACTGGGGTTAACTAGCAGCAACAGGTCTCAAAAACTAAAGGGAGAACACAGATGAAAGCTACAAAATATGTATCGTTTGTACTCGAGATTAACTAGATGGCACACAAAAGTATTAAGGAACAACATAGGTTATACTAGAAGTGGTATAATACTATAATCACCAGCCTGTGGGATAGCAATTGCTGATGGATGATAACTATGGAACAATGTTGCCTAAAGAACAAGTCTCTTAGCTGAACTATGGAACAACATTAACTCATGAACAAGACCCGTAAGAGATGAGCATGAATATACAGTGAAATGTGATAATCTATTTTCAATGCTTAGATGAATAACAAAGCCATAAATGTTGCACATAAGTAAGATGAGGTACAACATATCTAGCCGCCATCCATAGGAGTGAGCATCATGTGCTGACTTGTCGACTGCCCTGCAGTTGTTGTGGCTGTCCATGTCGGGCATGCACATTCGATGCAGGGAACTATTGAGTGGGGACTATAGCTCCCTTCTGGTGCATGCTTCCCTTGTTGGAGCAGCTGCGGTGAGTCGGAAGATGGTGTGGCTGAAGATGCAGAAACCGCATAATGTTAAGAACGACACATCTCTCTGCTCTGAAGAAATACCCTAGGAGATCAACAGTAAGGTACGAGATTGGTCACACGTCTGTTGATTGAAGACTAAATTGGGGTCACACGATTTTATTTTATTTTGGTACTATCCGATCTACGCCGGATGGATTGATGGCCGTCTTGTGCCTCCCGGCTGACACTGTTCGGAATCTTCCCCGAAGAGCCAGTGACCACCGGCAGAGCAGCCTGCCTCCGCCATCTGTGGCCCCGACCAAAAGCCCACTCCCCGCCCCACCGCACTGTCGTGGTTGCACCCCTCGGGCCAATCCACAAAGACTCGCCGTCATCCAGATCCGGCGGCGGCAGTACCTTCAACCCACGCAACTCTAAGATAGCCATCTAAGCGCTGCTTTCGCGGCGAACTAGCGCCCCGCACCCTTACGTTAGACACCAGCCAACCGGTAGCCTAGGAGCTCCGCCGGCTCGAGGGGTGCTACTTCCCATTGGGAATCGATTGGCCCAGAATAAAAATTCAGACAACTGACGCCTAAATAAAGTGATTTGAGATGAGGGTGCGACCTATGTGGCGGCCCGGTGAAGTAGGCAGCTCCAGCTGCCTAGTGGGTGAGGCCGGCGCAGTTGTGGTGGCTACCGGCGGCAGGGAAGTAGAGATGTCGCGATGGTCGACGGCTACGGGGAAGCAGCGCCGGGGCTCTGGACGGGTCCAAAGTTGGAGCCGCTCCGGCGCCGTGAACAACGACGAGGGTGAATCGGCTCTGGTACGGTTCACGCGGCCGTCATCGAGGCAGCTCCGGCAGCACGGAGTAAGAGGCACACGACCCAGTGCATGACGGCAAATGGACAGCGTCTCCGGGATTAGAGAGGAGGGCGGCTGGAATTTGGTGCGGTGGGGGCTGTTGGAAATATGCCCTAGAGGCAATAATAAAATGGTTATTATTATATTTCCTTGTTCATGATAATTGTCTATTCTTCATGCTATAATTATGTTATCCGGAAATCATAATACATGTGTGAATACATAGACCACAACACGTCCCTAGTGAGCCTCTAGTTGACTAGCTCGTTGATCAAAAGATAGTCATGTTTTCCTGACTATGGACATTAGATGTCATTGATAACAGGATCACATCATTAGGAGAATGATGTGATGGACAAGACCCAATCCTAAGCATAGCTCAAAGATCGTGTAGTTCGTTTGCTAGAGCTTTTCCAAATGTCAAGTATCATTTCCTTAGACCATGAGATTGTGCAACTCCTGGGTACCGTAGGAGTGCTTTGGGTGTGCCAAACGTCACAACGTAACTGGGTGACTATAAAGGTGCACTACGGGTATCTCCGAAAGTGTCTGTTGGGTTGGCATGAATCGAGACTGGGATTTGTCACTCCGCATGACGGAGAGGTATCTCTGGGCCCACTCGGTAATGCATCATCATAATGAGCTCAATGTGACCAAGTGGTTGGTCACGGGATCATGCATTACGGTACGAGTAAAGTGACTTGCCGGTAACGGGATTGAACGAGGTATTGGGATATCGACGATCGAGTCTCGGGCAAGTAACGTACCGATTGACAAAGGGAATTGTATACGGGATTGATTTAATCCTCGACATCGTGGTTCATCCGATGAGATCATCGAGGAGCATGTGGGAGCCAGCAACCAACTTATTGGAAATCATACATACTGATGTGTGCGGTCCAATGAGTGTTGAGGCTCGCGGTGGCTATCGTTATGTTCTCACCCTCACTGATGACTTGAGTAGATATGGGTATGTCTACTTGATGAAACACAAGTTTAAGACCTTTGAAAAGTTCAAGGAATTTCAGAGTGAGGTTGAGAATCAACGTGACAGAAAAATCAAGTTCTTGCGATCAGATCGTGGGGGAGAATACTTGAGTCACGAATTTGGCACGCACTTAAGGAAATGTGGAATAGTTTCACAACTCATGCTGCCTGGAACACCTCAGCGTAATGGTGTGTCCGAATGTCGTAATCGCACTCTATTGGATATGGTGCGATCTATGATGTCTCTTACCGATCTACCGCTGTCATTTTGGGGCTATGCTTTAGAGACTGCCGCATTCACTTTAAATAGGGCTCCGTCGAAATCCATTGAGATGACACCGTATGAATTATGGTTTGGGAAGAAACCTAAGCTGTCATTTCTAAAAGTTTGGGGATGCGATGCTTATGTCAAGAAACTTCAACCTGAAAAGCTCAAACCCAAATCGGGAAAATGCGTCTTCATAGGATACCCTAAAGAAACTATTGGGTATACCTTCTACCTCAGATTCGAAGGCAAGATCTTTGTTGCCAAGAATGGATCCTCTCTAGAGAAAGAGTTTCTCTCGAAAGAAATAAGTGGAAGGAAAGTAGAACTTGATGAAGTATTACCTCTTGAACTGGAAAGTGGTGCAACTCAAGAAAATGTTCCTGAGGTGCCCGCACCGACTAGAGAGGAAGTTAATGATGATGATCATGAAACTTCAGATCAAGTTGCTACTGAACTTCGAAGGTCCACAAGGACACGTTCCGCACCAGAGTGGTACGGCAACCCTGTCTTGGAAATCATGTTGTTAGACAACGGTGAACTTTCGAACTATGAAGAAGCGATGGCGGGCCTAGATTCCGACAAATGGCTGGAAGCCATGAAATCCGAGATAGGATCCATGTATGAAAACGAAGTATGGACTTTGACTGACTTGCCCGATGATCGACAAGCCATAGAAAATAAATGGATCTTTAAGAAGAAGACAGACGTGGATGGTAATGTAACCATCTATAAAGCTCGGCTTGTCGCTAAGGGTTATCGACAAGTTCAAGGGGTTGACTACGATGAGACTTTCTCACCCGTAGCGAAGCTGAAGTCCGTCTGAATCATGTTAGCAATTGCCGCATTCTATGATTATGAGATATGGCAAATGGACATCAAAACGGCATTCCTTAATGGTTTCCTTAAGGAAGAATTGTATATGATGTAGTCGGAAGGTTTTTTCGATCCTAAGAATGCTGACAAGGTGTGCAAGCTCCAACACTCGATCTATGGGCTGGTGCAAGCATCTCGGAGTTAGAACATTCGTTTTGATGAGATGATCAAAGCGTTTGGGTTTACGCAGACTTATGGAGAAGCCTGCATTTACAAGAAAGTGAGTGGGAGCTCTGTAGCATTTCTCATATTGTATGTGGATGACATACTGTTGATGGGAAATGATATATAATTCTTGGAAAGCATAAAGGCCTACTTGAACAAGTGTTTTTCAATGAAGGATCTTGGAGAAGCTGCTTACATATTAAGCATGAAGATCTATAGAGATAGATTGAGACGCCTCATTGGTCTTTCACAGAGTATGTACCTTGACAAGAAATTGAAGAAGTTCAATATGGATCAGTCAAAGAAGGGGTTCTTGCCTATATTGCAAGGTACGAGATTGAGCACGGCTCAATGCCCGACCACGGCAGAAGATAGAGAAAAGATGAGTGTCGTCCCCTATGCCTCGGCCATAGGGTCTATCATGTATGCTATGCTGTGTACCAGACCTGATGTAAACCTTGCCGTAAGTTTGGTAGGAAGGTACCAAAGTAATCCCGGCATGGAACACTGGACAGCGGTCAAGAATATCCTGAAGTACTTGAAGAGGACTAAGGATATGTTTCTCGTTTATGGAGGTGACGAAGAGCTCGTCGTAAAGGGTTACGTCGATGCTAGCTTCGACACAGATCTGGATGACTCTAAGTCACAAACTGGATACATGTATATTTTGAATGGTGGGGCAGTAAGCTGGTGCAGTTGCAAGCAAAGCGTTGTGGCGGGATCTACATGTGAAGCGGAGTACATGGCAGCCTCGGAGGCAGCACAAGAAGCAATCTGGGTGAAGGAGTTCATTACCGACCTAGGAGTCATTCCCAATGCGTCGGGCCCGATGACTCTCTTCTGTGACAACAGTAGAGCTATTGCCCTTGCCAAGGAGCCCAGGTTTCACAGGAAGACCAGGCATATCAAGCGTCGCTTCAACTCCATTCGTGAAAGTGTTCAAAATGGAGACATAGATATTTGGAAAGTACATGCAGACCTGAATGTGGCAGATCCGTTGACTAAGCCTCTCCCTAGAGCAAAACATGATCAACACCAGGACTCTATGGGTGTTTGATTCATCACAATGTAACTAGACTATTGACTCTAGTGCAAGTGGGAGACTGTTGGAAATATGCCCTAGAGGCAATAATAAAATGGTTATTATTATATTTCCTTGTTCATGATAATTGTCTATTGTTCATGCTATAATTGTGTTATCCGGAAATCGTAATACATGTGTGAATACATAGACCACACCACGTCCCTAGTGAGCCTCTAGTTGACTAGCTCGTTGATTAAAAGATAGTCATGGTTTCCTGACTATGGACATTATATGTCATTGATAACGGGATCACATCTTTAGGAGAATGATGTGATGGACAAGACCCAATCCTAAGCATAGCTCAAAGATCGTGTAGTTCGTTTGCTAGAGCTTTTCCAAATGTCAAGTATCATTTCCTTAGGCCATGAGATTGTGCAACTCTCGGATACCGTAGGAGTGCTTTGGGTGTGCCAAACGTCACAACATAACTGGGTGACTATAAAGGTGCACTACGGGTATGTCCAAAAGTGTCTGTTGGGTTGGCATGAATCGAGACTGGGATTTGTCACTCCGTATGACGGAGAGGTATCTCTAGGCCCACTCGGTAATGCATCATCATAATGAGCTCAATGTGACCAAGTGGTTGGTCACGGGATCATGCATTACGGGACGAGTAAAGTGACTTGCCGGTAACGAGATTGAACGAGGTATTGGGATACCGACGATCGAGTCTCGGGCAAGTAACGTACCGATTGACAAAGGGAATTGTATACGGGATTGATTGAATCCTCGACATCGTGGTTCATCCAATGAGATCATCGAGGAGCATGTGGGAGCCAACATGTGTATCCAGATCCTGCTGTTGGTTATTGACCGGAGAGTCGTCTCGGTCATGTCTGCGCGTCTCCCGAACCCGTAGGGTCTACACACTTAAGGTTCGGTGACGCTAGGGTTGTTGAGATATTAGTATACGGTAACCCGAAAGTTGTTCGGAGTCCCGGATGAGATCCCGGACGTCACGAGGAGTTCCGGAATGGTCCGGAGGTGAAGAATTATATATAGGAAGTCAAGTTTCGGCCATCGGGAAAGTTTCGGGGGTAATCGGTATTGTACCGGGACCACCGGAAGGGTCCCGGGGGTCCACCGGGTGTGTCCACCTATCCCGGAGGGCCCCATGGGCTGAAGTGGGAGGGGAACCAGCCCCTAGTGGGCTGGTGCACCCCCCTTGGGCCTCCCCCTGCGCCTAGGGTTGGAAACCCTAGGGGTGGGGGCGCCCCACTTGGCTTGGGGGGCAAGCCACCCCCTTGGCCGCCACCCCCCCTTGGAGATTCAATCTCCTAGGGCCGGCACCCCCCTAGGGGTCCTATATATAGTGGGGGGGAGGGAGGGCAGCCGCACCCTAGCCCCTGGCGCCTCCCTCTCCCTCCCGTGACACCTCTCCCTCTCGCTAAGCTTGGCGAAGCCCTGCCGAGATCGCCGTTACTTCCACCACCACGCCGTCGTGCTGCTGGATCTCCATCAACCTCTCCTTCCCCCTTGCTGGATCAAGTTGGAGGAGACTTCTTACCAACCGAGCGTGTGTTGAACGTGGAGGTGCTGTCCGTTCGGCGCTAGGTCATCGGTGATTTGGGTCACGACGAGTACGACTCCATCAACCCTGTTTTCATGAACGCTTCCGCTCGTGATCTAAAAGGGTATGTAGATGCACTCTCCTCTCCCTCGTTGCTAGATGACTCCATAGATTGATCTTGGTGATGCGTAGAAAATTTTAAAATTCTGCTACGTTCCCCAACAGGGACGCCATGGAGGAGCGGCTGAGGTTTCGCGGCTTGGGAGAAGGGAGGTTCTGGGGAGAAGGTGAGTCGGCGCCCATGAGGTATGAATGGGGAATTGGGAGGGGGAACCATGTCTTACGAACGCATTTTTCTAAAATGTGGGGGAGTTACAGTTCTACCCCTGCCTTTAGGCTTCTCGGCTTGTCTGTGTACTGAGGGTCAGGGATAGTAGAGTAACTTTGCTTCTCCCAAATAGTGGGCGCGAGTGATTTCGGGCGAGGAGGGCGTGTTTTGAAATATAGTGGGCGCAAGCGATTTCGGGCGAGGAGGGCGTGTTTTGGAATATAGTGGCATGAGCGATTTCGGGCGAGGAGAGCGTGTTTTGAAATAGTGGGCCCGAGCTATTTCGGGCGAGGAGAGGGTGTTTTGCCAACCATGGTTTATGAATTATTCGGCACATGTCATTTCGGCCGAGGAGAAGGCACGCTTGGATGAAGTTACGAACCTACCCTCCATGTACAACAGGCCAATTGATGCATGTCCCACATAGGCCGGTAATTTCACGTCTCCCATTTATTTGCTCAGGCGAATTCCACCGATCAGAGGGTGTTTAACAGTTCGTTCAAATTTTGGGAGAACGAGCATCCACGTCTACCTTACCAAGTTGATTCGAATCAAATTTTGAAATATTAGCTTGCCACTTCTTTTTTAGATGGAGAGACGATGCTCGGGAGTAATGTGTTTTACATGCTCGTTGTTAGCAATTTACTATATGACAAATAGTTGACCCACTCAAAAACGGGAATCAAACCCAAAATGAAATATCTCGATTCAATGAAATAGCTCGTTCACCAGGTCAGAATAGTGAACTAAATCCAAAATTAAACACCTCAATCGAGTAGCATGTTGTACAGTATTATATTACTCCATGAACATGTTGAGAGTCAAATTAATGAACTTGTTTGATATACGCATATCTCCGTTCATGTGTAGATTGCAGACAACATGTTCTCCAATTTAAATATTTGAATGCAAGTTTATATCGAAACATGGTTTATATCAGTCTTTGATGCATAAAACGCGACCTCCCCCTCTCCCGGACTCCTGCTCTCTCTCTCTCTCGCCGACAATCTTCAATTCTGTCGCACGCATCCAACACACAAACCTTGTTGGTTCCTCACCCTCTCTCTTCGTCTCTCTCTCTCTCTTTGTGTGTGTGTGTGGGGGGGGGGTCTTTCTAGTTCGCATGCATATATACTCCATCTATAGGTCTCTCTCGCACACTATGTATGATTCTCTAGTCCAAGTTAAATATCTTGGGTGCACTCATCGTACGCACACAAATTCCTTGGCTCGTTGCCCGTAACTCTCTCACGCACCACTCTGTCATCTCGGAGCTCTTCCTCTCTCTCTCTCAAACTCTCCATCTACCTGGGTCACACATACACATGCATATCTCACTCGCACTCGATAGACCCATCTAAAACTTTATCTCTCTCCCTCGTTCTCTCTCCATCTCACACACGCGCACACACAATCTCATGCCTAGCCAAGTATGATGGTCGCTCACTCAAATGTAGGCACACACAGTCCCCCCTATATGTATATGACTAGCTAATGTTAGTCTCCATCACAAACATGTGCATGGTCTATCTCGATTTCTCTCAGGGCATCTTTCTATCTCGCACGCACCTTCCTCGATCTCCCACCCATATAAGTCTCCTCACGATCTCAAGGGGATCTCTCTATCACAAACACACCCTCTCTCCCTCCCCATGTGTCCATGTTCTCCATGTGTCCCTCTCAACCTTTGTTCCTTGTTGGCCAAACCTCTATTGGACATGTGCTATAGGGGTGTCTCTCTCCGTTGCAAACAATCACGCACTAGCTATCTTCGTCTATCTCCTCACCTCGCTTTTCTATCTCAGAGATCCATGCGTGATATGTTTGCATAAGAAAAGAAAAAACACACTCTCTCTAATTTATTGTTTGTTGTCCCTTTCCCTTTCACACACATACTCTTTTTGCATACTCACTCATTCTCCTTCACACACACTTGATCTCTCTCGACTTAGGCACTCTCTTTGGTCCATAGCATATAGATTTATTGAAAAGTCAAACATCACAAAGTTTGACCATGTACATGGAGAAAAACATTTACATCTAGAACAGCAAACATATACCATTAGATTCATCATGAGATGTAGTTTCATATGATGTATCTTTGGTATTGTCGATATAAATAACATTTGCGTAAACCTAATCAATGTTTCCAAAGTTCGACTTCTAAAAAACTTTACATGCACTGCATTATCGAGCGGATGGAATATCTCTTTCCCCCTCTCAGCTATCTGACGCACCACTCAGCCTTATTGGGGCTCCTCTATCTCTCTCAAACTTTATATCTCCCTAGTTCACACATACACATGTCTCGCTCGCGCTACATATAGACCCATCCAACACTCTCCGCCCTTGTTCTCTTTCTATGGGACATCCCCCCTAAGTACCATAATCCCTCACTCCATCATAGGCGCACGCACTCCCCCCTAAGTATGATTATCTCTCACTAGCCATCAGGAACACACGTATTGTCTCCTTCCATCCATACGTCTATCTCGATATCTCTTGGAGTATCTTCTATCGCGCACACACCTTGTCACTCGATCTCCCACCCATGTAGTCCCATCATGATCTCCAGGGGATCTCTCTATCACAAACATACACTCTCTCCTCCCCATGTCTGCATTTTCTCCGTACGTCTCTCTCGACCTCTCTCCCTTGCTTGTCAGACCCCTGTTGGCCACATGCTAGGGGTCTTTCTCTCTCGGTTGCAAACAACCACACACTATCTCCTCACCTTGCTTCCGTTGTCGAAGATGCATGTGTGATATGTTTGCATAAAACACACATGCCTTTTCTCTAGTTTTATCGTCTGTTGTCCATGTCTTTTTCACACACACACACACTTTTTTCACTCACTCTTTCTATTTCACACACACTCTCTCTCTCTCTCTCTAGTTAGGGACTCTCTCACGTCCATAAGCATATGGATGTTTTGAAAAGTCAAACCTTAGAAAAGTTTGAATAGGTATATGTGGAGAAAAACATTTACATCTGGAACGATTATTAGATTCATCACAACATGTACTTACTTCATACTATCATTTATCTTTGGTATTGTAGATATAAGTAATTTCTTTATAAACTTGGTCAAAGTTTCAAAAGTTTGACTTAAAAAAATGTTGGCACTACACAAGGTTGGAAAAAGCGGTAGGCGTAAGCGAGGAGGTTGGCCTTCGCCTAGTGCCTAGGCAGTGCCTAAGCGCCCTAGGCGTGGCCTAGGCGGTAATATAATTTTTACTCGTAGTATCTTTGTGATTATTATATGGTTGTTGATATTAGTTTAGGGCATATAAATAAGTTGATTACCATCTACTGCCATTGGAATATAACCCGTTTTGCATATTAGTGCGGTATGTGGCATGGTTTCTTACTTGGGTAGATAATTCCTTGCTTGCCCTGCCTAGACATCCATTTATGCCTTAGGCGAGGCGTTTGGCCACTGCCTAGCGCCTAGGCATGCCTAAGCGCCTCCTAGGCACTGCCTTTTCCAACAGAGGCACTACATTATCGAACGAAGGGAGTAGCTCTTTCTCTCTCTCTGCTATCTCTCACGGGCCTCCCCTCTCACTCAAACTCTCTATACCGATGGATTAAACGCACACCGTGTCAGCGTATAGCTCCGTATATTGTTTAGTTGACCGGTCAACCATTCCACATGCTGCCTTGTCAGCTCGTGTTCTCTATCTTCGTGTCCTGGCCCATGTGGCAGTGGGTGAAAATAAGTAAACTAGAGGCCCATCTGACACGCGGTGAAGTAAAAAAAGTTGAAACCACTCGGGGTAGCACCCTGCACGCTAGTAAATTGAGGGCGCATTGAGGACACAATTTTTCCGCGTGAAGGACGCACTCGTGCACAATTCACCACTGCGCGGTGGCATGCACAGAAGGACACACTCGCGCACACCCAGCAGACCACCACACAACACAGACCAGCACACGTGCACACCGGCGTCGCCGCCGGTTGATATGGATGGCGAGGCAGCCAACAAGCAGAGGCGGCTTGAGCAAAAACCGCATCCGGCGAGCCTGGACTTCATCAGCAGCCGCCCCGATGACATGCTGCTCGTCAGCATCGGCCTCCTCCCCACCAAATCTGCCATGCGGACCGCCCTGCTCTCCCGGTGGTGGCGCCCCCTCTGGCGCCGCGTCCCCCTCAACCTCACCGTCGACAGCTCCCTCTGCGACAGGGATTGCAAACGCATGGCCGCAATCTCCAAGATCCTTTCATCGCACCTTGGGCCAGCCAGACGCCTTGACATCCACATGTTCAGTACCAACTGCAAGGTCCAAGCCAAGTTTGACGAGTGGTTCTTATACCCCGCCCTAGATCAGCTCGAGGAGCTCAGCTTTGAAGCTGGACGATGTCGCTCTCTGCTGCAGTTCGTGCTCCGCCTCACGCCAATGCTGCGCCGTGCTAGCTTCAGCTCCTGCTATCTTGCCCAGACTAATGTCGCGCCCGCCCTTCTTCTCCCTCACCTCAAGCAGCTCGATCTCTTCGACGTTGGCATCTCAAAGCAGGCTATGGAGAACCTGCTCCGCAGCTGTACTGCGCTTGAGTACCTTCATCTTGAGCGGATCCATGAGTTCATTAGCCTCCACATCGGCTCGACGAATCTCCGATGGATTTTTGTGTCTTGCTGGCCCCGCAACAAGACATCAATTGGGAAGAGATCACTCCAGCTGTTCCACATTATGGTCATTGAGAATGCACCTTTCCTTGAGAGATTGCTTGTATCTGATCTAGAAGGTCCAACAAAAACCAGTGTCATTGACGCGCCGAAATTGACAGTGTTGGTGTACTCGTCTGCCAAATTCTCCGAACTCTTTATTGGATCTGTAATCGTTCAGGTACAACACTCATCTTCTTCTCCGTCTTCTTGAAATTCACATTTTTAAATTTCTTCTCGATGTATTTACGACCGTCTTCCTGAAAATGATTCCCACAAGCTTGACCCAGTCTATGCGCACGGTGAAGATCTTGGCGATAAAATCTATCAGCCCCAATCTAGATAAAGTTGTTGGATTCCTTACATGCTTTCTGTGCACGGAGAAGCAACTCAATGAGGTGAAACTTCTTTCCTATTAGTAAACGGTAATCACAATGTAGCTCAATTTTTTTGTAATTTTCCCAAATTAGATGACAAGTGTAGTGTTCAAAATTGCATCTACGCACTGCACGGAAAGAAATGTTTTTAGTATTTTTTTCTCACGTGATCACCTGCATTTTTTTTGTTGTACTCCCTCCGTTCCAAATTACTCGTCGCACAAATGGATGTATCTAGAACTAAAATACATCTAGATACATACATACCTGCGACAAGTAATTCAGAATGGAGGGAGTACTACTATAGTAGCCTAGGCTAGTCATAGTGGAAATTAACTTAGACTAGTAACTCTATGGTTACCCTAAGAGCAAGTACTACCTCCGTCCTGGTTTACTCTTCCTATTTTGTAGTATCAAAATTTGACCACAGATTTAACTGACAAAATGTTAATGCATGTCACTAAAAGTTATATCGTTGGATTTGTATTTGAACATAATTTCAAATGGTATAATTTTTGGTGACATGCATTGGCATTTTCTTAGGTAAATCTATGGTCAAAATTTTACACTAAATACGAGGTAGTACAAAAGTGGGCTATAACGGCCCTCCACTATGTAGGCCAAAACACGTGCCAAATTCACTTGTGATGCATTTGGAATCGTTGCCCCTCCATTGCTCACCTGGTGCCCCAATCTAGATCACCTACTTTGCTTCGGGGCCAAATTAACTCACGCAATGAAAAAACACTTGCGTGAGAGAGAGAGAGAGGAGTGAGGCAATAAAAAACAATTGTTTGGGAGAGCGAGAGGCTGGTGTAGTTGGCTTGATTGATTTGTTTATACATGTGGGTCTGTGTGCACAGCGGTGCCAACTCTCTTACATCGCGAGAGCGGTGCCAAAATCTTTTGATTTGACATCAATGCGTATTACATGGCATACTTTTGAGAAATATGGCATCGGCCACATAGTGGAAGGCAACAAATGCCCAAGCTCTTCATGTGCTCCTAGGTAAATGAGAGGAAAGAGAAAGAGAGAGAGAGAGAGAGAGAGAGAGAGAGAGAGAGAGAGAGAGTGAGTGAAAAAATATCACTAGCCAGCCAACCCTATCATATGAGCGAATGATATTGGTACCTCTTGATGACACGGCAATCTTATACAGCCAGCTGCTCTAATATGTTCTCTTCTTTTGCAGATAAAAAAAGACCTGAAAGTGAAAAATGTTTTGCACTATAACAATCTCATCGAATGCCTTGATCTCCATCTTACAGAAATTGATTTGATCGACTACTGAGGCAGCACATCTGAGAATAAATTGGCCAGGTTCTTTGTTCTGGAGGCAAGTGTGCTCAAGGTAATGAGGTTTGGCGTTCTCTGGCGCAATAATGAATGGCGTGTTGATCACCGTAAGCGTCTAAGCCTAAATGGCAAAGTTTTTGAAACATCAAGTGGCCAGAGACTCGAAAATTTATTTGCCCATTAGTGAATTGTCAGGGCGGTGGATTTTAGTTTGTACGATAATGCTGCATCTACCTAAAGTAACGAAAGTGCTTACGTAAACTTCCTAGTAATTCCCTCTTCGTAGGTGCATCATTACTCCTAACATTTGTAATATCAGTTTGAAACTTGTAATATTGCCGTGTCCTATTCCCGCGTTTTCAAAATCTTGCGAATCAAAGAGGTCCTGAGTTGGTGATGATGTTGTGCCTGCCATCTTTCACCAATAGCCATCAGATCTAGATCTGACTCATACAAACCAAACTTCTCTAGTTTTGCAAAAAGATGCCCGCGCTTGTTCCTATTTACAAACAACTCCTTTTCTCTCACAATCAGCCTTATCTCCTCCCCACCACATCTAGAAGGCCATGGAAAATCTGGTGTGATGGCCGCTGCCGGCGCCTTCCACCCCCAATCTTGGTGTTCCGTGCAATGCAAGGGCATCTACGCACGGGAAATTATGTCGAACACGGCTAGTTGTAAGCAGGTTAGCTCTACAACCATGATGATAGTGACTGTAGACGGTGAGGCTGACTATGGTATGCCAAACACGGCACCTATACTCAGGTGTCATCTCCGGCGCAGGGTCTTGTTACTTCACTGTGAGGAGCAGAACGTAATAATTTGACCAACGGGTAGTACAGTGCTACTAGCACATTGGTAGTACTACTACTAGTACTAGCACCACCGTCTGGATTTAGTAGTACTACCACGTCCATCTGGATTTAGTATTTGACTAGCAATATCTAGTAATGCATGTCACAAAAAATGTTCTACTCCCTCTGTAAATAAATACATGGTGTATTATTTTATTCCTATCGGCGTGAGAACTTAATGTCTTTTTGCTAATTAATAGGATTACATGCAATGAACTAACCACTTCATGTCATGTTTGGTAGTCTCAAGTCATTGAAAGCATGCACGGCCCACATCTCTCATTGATTGATATGTCACGAAATAAGAAATAAGGAGGGAGTTAATGTACCGTGCCTAAGTGTTTTGGGATTACATAACATTTTTGGTTACATGCATTAACATTTTATTAGTTAAATCAAAGGTCAAAACTTGGCGCAAAATGCAAAGGGGACCAATAAACCAGTAAACATCAAAGTTCTCTCATTTGGCCCCAACTAGAGGTCTGGTGAGATGACTATACTGCACCGGCACGGAGGGGGACGCGGCTTCATTGACTTACTACACCTACCTTTGGTTGTATGAAACGTGGGCTCAACAGGTGGCTGGTCCACCTGTCATACAACCAAAGGCAGGTGCAGTAGAGGGCCGAGGAGTAGATGGCCAACACGCATGTGAATTCAACGCAGTCTGCGCTTCTCATATAAAGGCTCCTTGCCAGTCCAATCTACGAAATCCTATGCACCTACGCACCCTAACAAAGGGCAAGAGTGATCACTCCGATCGCAAGATCAGTTGACTGGAAGCTAGACCCATGGAGGCGATGAGCGCGAGCATCAGCCGGCTGTGCCAGATGGTCCACGACGCCGGCCTGCGGCCTGGCACCGAGGAACGTCTCCAGGTCGTGCTTGAGGCCGCCAAGGTGAGAGGCCGCTTGGATGACAGCTACGTCTCCTTGTTCGACAAGGTCCTCGTCGGCTTCCTCGACAAGTTCACCGTCATCAAGAAGCTCGCGGACGACCTTGACGTACGCCTCCAGCCCACACGCCCAGGCTCTGCGATGCCCGCCACCCTCAATGGCCTCTATAGTGACAACCTCTTCGATGCACTGCTGGCCCTGCGACTTCCCGCCGTCGCGCCGGAGAATGTCCACCTCGAGGTCGCGCTCGCCGCGCAGCGCCTGGCGCAGCAAGACACCGTCGACATAATCACCCATGTCCACTTGCAAACCATCCACAAGGACTACTACGTGCCAGAGGAGGACGATAGGTCGCTGGCCTTCTTGACCCGCAGGGCAACCTTGGACGACATTGTTCAGAAGCATGTTGAGCTCGCCGCCAACTCCGCTGCTCCTCACACGTCGGTTGGTGACCCAGCGCACTAGGGCGTGAGGATGTCGTTGATGAATCCATATGTATATTTATCTTTCCGTCAAATCCATGTAGTAGTATATGGTACTACTAGTAATTATCTTACCTTTCGCATCAACTTCATAATTTTTGTACGTACTCCATGCATGAACCGCGCCAGAACCTAACTTCTCATTATTCTAGGGAAAATCGTTATTTCTATCCATCGGTCGCGCCACGGAGAAGAACCAAATTTTACAAGTTACAAGTTCAAAAGGAAAAGCTTGTCGTGTTCGCGTCGCATCCCGCTGCCCACACGGTTGGTCCGGACGCTGCTCAAGGGGGAATGCGTGATGTGTTGCATTTTCACTTACAAGTGGGACCGCAGTTGAGCAAACCGACTATCGGCAAACCCCCACCCCGCCCAGCGCGCGATGGCTGAGAAAACAGGAGGGAGAAGAGATGGTTGTAGCACGGACTCCAAGAAAATTGGTGTCGGATGGGACTCGTGTGGGTGGCGTGTGCCGTACTGCTAGACGTGAATGCTAGTTATGGCCCATGCCACCCCACTATATCGAGCCTATATCGAGGTGCTGGTTACGTACAACAAATTTCCTGGAGTCCATGCTCAACTCTCCTCTATCTCTCTTCTCAGCTAGCCAGCAGATGCGCGGAGCCCATCGTCCGTTTGCTCACATGTGGTCCCACATGTCAGTGAAAACGCAAGAGGACCCACTGAACCTGCACATCTTTCACCTCGGCGTGCTGGTGATGAAAAACAAATCCAATAAAGATCTTAGGTGGCCGCTTTTGGAGTTACTCAAGAGTAGTAAGATTCTATTTACAGTTTAACACAAGATGCACATCACGTGGCTTCAACTAGCACTCCATTTTCTTGCATGACACGACCTGGATGGTGGATGTGTTGGGGAACGTAGTAATTTCAAAAAATTTCATACGCACACGCAAGATCATGATGATGTATAGCAACGAGAGGGGAGAGTGTGATCTACATACCTTGTAGATCGACAACGGAAGCGTTTGGTTGATGTAGTCGTACGTCTTCACGGCCCGACGATTCAAGCACCGAAAACTACGGCACCTCGAGTTTTAGCACACGTTCAGCCTCGATGACGATCCCGGACTCCGATTCCAGCAAAGTGTCGGGAAGAGTTCCTTCAGCACGACGGCGTGGTGACGATCTTGATGTACTACTGCTGCAGGGCTTCGCCTAAGCACGCTACAATATTATCGAGGACACGGCTAAGGAATAGATCACGTGGATCAAATTGTGTCTCTCTAGGGTGCCCCTGCCTCCTTATATAAAGGACTAGAGGGGGGAGGCCGGCCGGCCATGAGGGGCGCGCTAGGAGGAGTCCTACTCCCTCCGGGAGTAGGACTTCTCCCCCAATCCTAGTTGGAATAGGATTCATGAGGTGGAAAAGAGAGAGAGAGAAGGATGAGGGCACCAGCCCCCTCTCTCCTTGTCCTATTCGGACTAGGGGGAGGGGCGCGCGGCCCAAGCCCTGGCTGCCTCTCCTCTTCTTCCACTATGGCCCATTAAGGCCCATATAGCTCCCCGGGGGGTTCCGGTAACCTCCCGGTACTCCGGTAAAATCCCGATTTCACCCGGAACACTTCCGATATCCAAACATAGGCTTCCAATATATCAATCTTTATGTCTCGACCATTTCGAGACTCCTCATCATGTCCATGATCACATCCGGGACTCCGAACAACCTTCGGTACATCAAAATGCATAAACTCATAATATAACTGTCATCGTAACCTTAAGCGTGCGGACCCTACGGGTTCGAGAACAATGTAGACATGACCGAGACACGTCTCCGGTCAATAACCAATAGCGGGATCTGGATGCCCATATTGGCTCCTACATATTCTACGAAGATCTTTATCGGTCAGACCGCATAAAAACATACGTTGTTCCCTTTGTCATCGGTATGTTACTTGCCCGAGATTCGATCGTCGGTATTCCAATACCTAGTTCAATCTCGTTACCGGCAAGTCTCTTTACTCGTTCTGTAATACATCATTCCGCAACTAACTCATTAGTTGCAATGCTTGCAAGGCTTTAAGTGATGTGCATTACCGAGAGGGCCTAGAGATACCTCTCCGACAATCGGAGTGACAAATCCTAATCTCGAAATACGCCAACATACTAAACGATCGGGTGCTAAGCTAATGGAATGGGTCATGTCAATCAGATCATTCACTTAATGATGTGATCCCGTTAATCAAATAACAACTCATTGTTCATGGTTTGGAAACATAACCATCTTTGATTAACGAGCTAGTCAAGTAGAGGCATACTAGTGACACTTTGTTTGTCTATGTATTCACACATGTATTATGTTTCCGGTTAATACAATTCTAGCATGAATAATAAAAATTTATCATGATATAAGGAAATAAATAATAACTTTATTATTTCCTCTAGGGCATATTTCCTTCAGTCTCCCACTTGCACTAGAGTCAATAATCTAGATTACACAGTAATGATTCTAACACCCATGGAGCCTTGGTGTGATCATGTTTTGCTCGTGGAAGAGGCTTAGTCAACGGGTCTGCTACATTCAGATCCGTATGTATCTTGCAAATCTCTATGTCTCCCACCTGGACTAGATCCCGGATGGAATTGAAGCGTCTCTTGATGTCCAGGCAATTGCACCAGTATTGTCACAAAAGATTTTCATTGGACCCGATGCACTAGGTATGACACCTAGATCGGATATGAACTCCTTCATCCAGACTCCTTCATTTGCTGCTTTCGAAGCAGCTATGTACTCCGCTTCACATGTAGATCCCGCTACAACGCTTTGTTTAGAACTGCACCAACTGACAGCTCCACCGTTTAATGTAAACACGTATCCGGTTTGCGATTTAGAATCGTCCGGATCAGTGTCAAAGCTTGCATCAATGTAACCTTTTACGATGAGCTCTTTGTCACCTCCATATATGAGAAACATATCCTTAGTCCTTTTCAGGTATTTCAGGATGTTCTTGACCGCTGTCCAGTGATCCACTCCTGGATTACTTTGGTACCTCCCTGCTAGACTTATAGCAAGGCACACATCAGGTCTGGTACACAGCATTGCATACATGATAGATCCTATGGCTGATGCATAGGGAACATCTTTCATATTCTCTCTATCTTCTGCAGTGGTCGGGCATTGAGTCTTACTCAACTTCACACCTTGTAACACAGGCAAGAATCCTTCTTTGCTTGATCCATTTTGAACTTTTTCAAAACTTTGTCAAGGTATGTGCTTTGTGAAAGTCCAATTAAGCGTCTTGATCTATCTCTATAGATCTTAATGCCTAATATGTAAGCAGCTTCACCGAGGTCTTTCATTGAAAAACTCTTATTCAAGTATCCCTTTATGCTATCCAGAAATTCTATATCATTTCCAATTAGTAATATGTCATCCACATATAATATCAGAAATGCTACAGAGCTCCCACTCACTTTCTTGTAAATACAGGCTTCTCCAAAAGTCTGTATAAAACCAAATGCTTTGATCACACTATCAAAACGTTTATTCCAACTCCGAGAGGCTTGCACCAGTCCATAAATGGATCGCTGGAGCTTGCACACTTTGTTAGCTCCCTTTGGATCGACAAAACCTTCTGGTTGCATCATATACAACTCTTCTTCCAGAAATCCATTCAGGAATGCAGTTTTGACATCCATCTGCCAAATTTCATAATCATAAAATGCGGCAATTGCTAACATGATTCGGACAGACTTAAGCATCGCTACGGGTGAGAAGGTCTCATCGTAGTCAATCCCTTGAACTTGCCGAAAACCTTTTGCGACAAGTCGAGCTTTGTAGACAGTAATATTACCGTCAGCGTCAGTCTTCTTCTTGAAGATCCATTTATTCTCAATTGCTTGCCGATCATCGGGCAAGTCAACCAAAGTCCATACTTTGTTCTCATACATGGATCCCATCTCAGATTTCATGGCTTCAAGCCACTTTGCGGAATCTGGGCTCACCATCGCTTCTTCATAGTTCGTAGGTTCATCATGATCTAGTAGCATGACTTCCAGAACAGGATTACCGTACCACTCTGGCGCGGATCTTACTCTGGTTGATCTACGAGGTTCAGTAGTATCTTGTTCTGAAGTTTCATGATCATCATCATTAGCTTCCTCGCTAACTGGTGTAGGTGTCACAGAAACAGTTTTCTGTGATGTACTACTTTCCAATAAGGGAGCAAGGTACAGTTACCTCGTCAAGTTCTACTTTCCTCCCACTCACTTCTTTCGAGAGAAACTCCTTCTCCAGAAAGTTTCCGAATTTAGCAACAAAAGTCTTGCCTTCGGATCTGTGATAGAAGGTGTATCCAATAGTCTCCTTTGGATATCCTATGAAGACACATTTCTCCGATTTGGGTTCGAGCTTATCAGGTTGAAGCTTTTTCACATAAGCATCGCAGCCCCAAACTTTTAGAAACGACAACTTTGGTTTCTTGCCAAACCACAGTTCATAAGGCGTCGTCTCAACGGATTTTGATGGTGCCCTATTTAACGTGAATGCGGCCGTCTCTAGAGCGTATCCCCAAAACGATAGCGGTAAATCAGTAAGAGACATCATAGATCCGCACCATATCTAGTAAAGTACGATTACGACGTTCGGACACACCATTACGCTGTGGTGTTCTGAGTGGCGTGAGTTGCAAAACTATTCCACAATTTTTCAAATGTACACCAAACTCGTAACTCAAATATTCTCCTCCACGATCAGATCGTAGAAACTTTATTTTCTTGTTACGATGATTTTCAACTTCACTCTGAAATTCTTTGAACTTTTCAAACGTTTCAGACTTATGTTTCATTAAGTAGATATACCCATATCTGCTTAAGTCATCTGTGAAGGTGAGAAAATAACGATATCCGCCACGAGCCTCAATATTCATCGGACCACATACATCAGTATGTATGATTTCCAACAAATCTGTTGCTCTCTCCATAGTACCGGAGAACGGTGTTTTGGTCATCTTGCCCATGAGGCATGGTTCGCAAGTACCAAGTGATTCATAATCAAGTGGTTCCAAAAGACCATCAGTATGGAGTTTCTTCATGCGTTTTACACCAATATGACCTAAACGGCAGTGCCACAAATATGTCGCACTATCATTATCAACTCTGCATCTTTTGGTTTCAACATTATGAATATGTGTGTTACTACTATCGAGATTCAACAAGAATAGACCACTCTTCAAGGGTGCATGACCATAAAAGATATTACTCGTATAAATAGAACAACCATTATTCTCAGATTGAAATGAATAACCGTCTCGCATCAAACAAGATCCAGATATAATGTTCATGCTTAACGCCGGCACCAAATAACAATTATTTAGGTCTAATATTAATCCCGAAGGTAGATGTAGAGGTAGCGTGCCGACTGCGATCACATCGACTTTGGAACCGTTTCCCACGCGCATCGTCACCTCGTCCTTAGCCAATCTTCGCTTGATCCGTAGTCCCTGTTTCGAGTTGCAAATATTAGCAACAGAACCAGTATCAAATACCCAGGTGCTACTGCGAGCATTGGTAAGGTACACATCAATAACATGTATATCACATATACCTTTGTTCACCTTGCCATCCTTCTGATCCGCCAAATACTTGGGGCAGTTCCGCTTCCAGTGACCAGTCTGCTTGCAATAGAAGCACTCAGTTTCAGGCTTAGGTCCAGGTTTGGGTTTCTTCTCTTGAGTAGCAACTTGCTTGCCGTTCTTTTTGAATTTCCCCTTCTTCTTCCCTTTGCCCTTTTTCTTGAAACTAGTGGTCTTGTTGACCATCAACACTTGATGCTCCTTCTTGATTTCAACCTCCGCAACTTTTAGCATTGCGAAGAGCTCGGGAATAGTCTTGTTCATCCCTTGCATATTATAGTTCATCACGAAGCTCTTGTAGCTTGGTGGCAGTGATTGGAGAATTCTGTCAATGACGCAATCATTTGGAAGATTAACTCCCAATTGAATCAAGTGATTATTATACCCAGACATTTTGAGTATATGCTCACTGACAGAACTATTCTCCTCCATCTTGCAGCTATAGAACTTATTGGAGACTTCATATCTCTCAATCCGGGCATTTGCTTGAAATATTAACTTCAACTCCTGGAACATCTCATATGCTCCATGACGTTCAAAACGTCGTTGAAGTCCCGATTCTAAGCCGTAAAGCATGGCACACTGAACTATCGAGTAGTCATCAGCTTTGCTCTGCCGGACGTTCATAACATCCGGCGTTGCTCCTGCAGCAGGCCTGGCACCCAGCGGTGCTTCCAGGATGTAATTCTTCTGTGCAGCAATGAGGATAATCCTCAAGTTACGGACCCAGTCCGTGTAATTGCTACCATCATCTTTAAACTTTGCTTTCTCAAGGAACGCATTAAAATTCAACGGAACAACAGCACAAGCCATCTATCTACAAACAAGCATGAACAAGCAAGATACTTATCAGGTACTAAGTTTCATGATAAATTTAAGTTCAGTTAATTTACTTAAAGAACTCCCACTTAGATAGACATCCCTCTAATCCTCTAAGTGATCACGTGATCCAAATCAACTAAACCATGTCCGATCATCACGTGAGATGGAGTAGTTTCATTGGTGAACATCATTATGTTGATCATATCTACTATATGATTCACGCTCGACCTTTCGGTCTTCGTGTTCCGAGGCCATATCTGTATATGCTTGGCTCGTCAAGTATAACCTGAGTATTCCGCGTGTGCAACTGTTTTGCACCCGTTGTATTTGAACGTAGAGCCTATCACACCCGATCATCACGTGGTGTCTCAGCACGAAGAACTTTCGCAACGGTGCATACTCAGGGAGAACACTTCTTGATAATTAGTGAGAGATCATCTTATAATGCTACCGTCAATCAAAGCAAGATAAGATGCATAAAAGATAAACATCACATGCAATCAATATAAGTGATATGATATGGCCATCATCATCTTGTGCTTGTGATCTCCATCTCCGAAGCACCGTCATGATCACCATCGTCACCGCGTGCCACCTTGATCTCCATCGTAGCATCGTTGTCGCCTCGCCAAGCTTGTGCTTCCACGACTATCGCTACCGTTTGGTGGTAAAGTAAAGCATTACATCACGATTGCATTGCATACAATAAAGCGACAACCATATGGCTCCTGCCAGTTGCCGATAACTCGGTTACAAAACATGATCATCTCATACAATAAAATTCAGCATCATGTCTTGACCATATCACATCACAGCATGCCCTGCAAAAACAAGTTAGACGTCCTCTACTTTGTTGTTGCAAGTTTTACGTGGCTGCTACGGGCTTAAGCAAGAACTAATCTTACCTACGCATCAAAACCACAACGATAGTTTGTCAAGTTGGTGCTGTTTTAACCTTCGCAAGGACCGGGCGTAGCCACACTTGGTTCAACTAAAGTTGGAGAAACTGTCACCCACAAGCCACCTCTGTGCAAAGCACGTCGGGAGAACCGGTCTCGCGTAAGCGTACGCGTAATGTCGGTCTGGGCCGCTTCATCCAACAATACCGCCGAACCAAAGTATGACATGCTGGTAAGCAGTATGACTTATATCGCCCACAACTCACTTGTGTTCTACTCGTGCATATAACATCAACATATAAAACCTAGGCTCTGATACCACTGTTGGGGAACGTAGTAATTTCAAAAAATTTCCTATGCACACGCAAGATCATGATGATGTATAGCCATGAGAGGTGAGAGTGTGATCTACATACCTTGTAGATCGACAACGGAAGCGTTTGGTTGATGTAGTCGTACGTCTTCACGGCCCGACCGATCAAGCACCGAAACTACGGCACCTCCGAGTTTTAGCACACGTTCATCTCGATGACGATCCCCGGACTCCGATCCAGCAAAGTGTCGGGGAAGAGTTCTGTCAGCACGACGGCGTGGTGACGATCTTGATGTACTACTGCTGCAGGGCTTCGCCTAAGCACCGCTACAATATTATCGAGGACTATGGTGGCTGGGGGCGCCGCACACGGCTAAGGAATAGATCACGTGGATCAACTTGTGTCTCTCTGGGGTGCCCCTGCCTCCGTATATAAAGGACCAAGAGGGGGAGGCCGGCCGGCCACATATGGCGCGCCAGGAGGAGTCCTACTCCCTCCGGGAGTAGGACTTCTCCCCCAATCCTAGTTGGAATAGGATTCATGAGGTGGAAAAGAGAGAGAGAGAAGGAGGAGGGCGCCGGCCCCCTCTCTCCTTGTCCTATTAGGACTAGGGGGGAGGGGCGCGTGGCCCAAGCCCTGGCTTCCTCTCCTCTTCTTCCACTATGGCCCATTAAGGCCCATATAGCTCCCCGGGGGGTTCCGGTAACCTCCCGGTACTCCGGTAAAATCCCGATTTCACCCGGAACACTTCCGATATCCAAACATAGGCTTCCAATATATCAATCTTTATGTCTCGACCATTTCGAGACTCCTCATCATGTCCATGATCACATCCGGGACTCCGAACAACCTTCGGTACATCAAAATGCATAAACTCATAATATAACTGTCATCGTAACCTTAAGCGTGCGGACCCTACGGGTTCGAGAACAATGTAGACATGACCGAGACACGTCTCCGGTCAATAACCAATAGCGGGACCTGGATGCCCATATTGGCTCCTACATATTCTACGAAGATCTTTATCGGTCAGACCGCATAACAACATACGTTGTTCCCTTTGTCATCGGTATGTTACTTGCCCGAGATTCGATCGTCGGTATTCCAATACCTAGTTCAATCTCGTTACCGGCAAGTCTCTTTACTCGTTCTGTAATACATCATTCCGCAACTAACTCATTAGTTGCAATGCTTGCAAGGCTTTAAGTGATGTGCATTACCGAGAGGGCCTAGAGATACCTCTCCGACAATCGGAGTGACAAATCCTAATCTCGAAATACGCCAACATACTAAACGATCGGGTGCTAAGCTAATGGAATGGGTCATGTCAATCAGATCATTCACTTAATGATGTGATCCCGTTAATCAAATAACAACTCATTGTTCATGGTTTGGAAACATAACCATCTTTGATTAACGAGCTAGTCAAGTAGAGGCATACTAGTGACACTTTGTTTGTCTATGTATTCACACATGTATTATGTTTCCGGTTAATACAATTCTAGCATGAATAATAAAAATTTATCATGATATAAGGAAATAAATAATAACTTTATTATTTCCTCTAGGGCATATTTCCTTCAGGATGTCCCACGTGTCGGCAAAAGGAGGCAGACCGAAGGAGTAGGAAACACGGCAAACCCTATGCATACATCATACTACGTACAAGCCCACCTCACGCAGTCACGCTATCACTATATTTCTCGGCCTCCGTGCGACACCTAACTATTGTTGGCTCTATGTGATATGGCAACTTCATACTACTACAGATGCTGGCTATACTACTACGACACTAAGGGGCTGTTTGGTTCCCGGCCACAGTTTTCCAAGCCAAAATATGGCAGCCACAGTTTAGTTGGCACGTGTTTGGTTTTTGCCACACTTTGGCTTGCCACACTTTATTGCCCCTATGGCCCTCTTGTCATGGAGACATTTTTTGCCAACTTTTGCCAAATTTTGGCGTCCAATTTCTCAGCCGCACTTGTGTGGCTTGCCATTCTTGTGTGGCTAGCCACACTTTGACTTGGCCACAGTATCTCCAACCAAACAGACCCTAACACTCCAAGAAGTGAGTCGGAAACCATTTATAAATTGAGTTTATGACATGCATATGCAAATGTACCATTCATTACATACAACAAGTCATCAACACACAACGACAATGAGGATACATGTTGGATTATAGATTAGTTCCAACAAAACATTCTAGTAAATACTAAAGTTTTCATCACACAACAAATAACCAGCAATGAAATGAACTTCAGCTCAACCACTCCTCGACATTGGAAACACTTGCTTTGAACCAGAAGAGTTTGTCTCGAAAGGGCCAGCTACTGTCAATCTTGAGACCAATGCAGGACTAATCATCTAGGCTGAAGCGACCTATTTCATGACCCATATTGTGATAGCCACGGTAGGGAAGCATAGCAATGTCCGAGGTATAGATACAATTGCTTCTCATAAATGGTAGTAATGTTGTGTCAACAGCAGCTGGATCGCCTTTCACCATGATTGGATGGTTTTGTCCAAGGAAGAGCGAGTTTCCTCCAAGAGTATCAATACTAAACTAGGGAGAAGGTGTTGGCGCTAGCACAATAGTATCCATCCCGAATACCCTGCAACGGATGTTGGAATAGGTCCGGAGGGTGCGACCATGGGAGACAACACCTGCTTCCTTAGTCACATCAGCGATGCCTTGTATATAGACAAGAAGAGGTGATCCATCGGAATAAGTTGCCAGGCGCCACTAAGTATATGGGTCCTCATGCTCGTGATCATCATCATCGTCATCTCCCCCTTGGTTATAATTTTTTCAAGTATAGGTGGTGGAATGTTCACAGGACCTTGGAAACACAACAAGGTTAATTAGTAAAGGGAAACTAGCTAACCCGCATGCTTGTGGATGAAACAATTATAATTATGGTGGAAGACAAACGTATCGGAAGCATAAGGATTCCATGGAAAAACAATGCCACGAGTAGTGGTAGCAAACACAAGGCCCTCGTATTGAATTGCATCACAGTACTCATCCATGTATAGAAACTGATTTTTTGGCAATATCCATCCAGTCGAACTATGAAGGAAGGCAACAAGCTTGTCGAAGATAGCAACAACTACATGTTGGGGAACGTTGCAGAAAACAAAAAATTTCCTACTCGTTTCACCAAGATCCATCTAGGAGTTCTTCTAGCAACGAGTCATCAGATGCATCTACATACCTTTGTAGATCGCGTGCGGAAGCGTTCAAAGAACGGTGATGATGTAGTCGAACACGACGTGATCCAAATCACCGATGACCAAGCGCCGAACGGACGGCACCTCCGCGTTCAACACACGTACGGGACGGGAGACGTCTCCTCCTTCTTGATCCAGCAAGGGGAGGAGGAGAGGTTGATGAAGATCCAGCAGCACGACGCCGTGGTGGTGGATGCAGGGCGTCACAGTAGCAGGGCTTCGCCTATACTACGAGGGAGAGACGTAACGGGGAGAGAGGGAGGCGCCAAGGCTGAGGTATGAAGTCCTCCCCTCTCCTCAACTATATATAGGGGTGCCAAGGGGGGGTGACCGGCCCTAGGAGATGGGATCTCCTAGGGGGGCGGCGGCCAAGGGGTGGGGGGCTTGCCCCCCAAGCAAGGGGGCGCCCCCCTTAGGGTTCCCCCCAACCCTAGGCGCATGGGCCCTTGGGGGGGTGGCGCCCCAGCCAACTTTGGGCTGGGTTCCCTCCCACTTCATCCCATGGGGCCCCCCGGGATAGGTGGCCCCACCCGGTGGACCCCCGGGACCCTTCCGGTGGTCCCGGTACAATACCGGTGAACCCGAAACTTGTCCCGATGGCCGAAACAGCACTTCCTATATATAATTCATTACCTCCGGACCATTCCGGAACTCCTCGTGACGTCCGGGATCTCATCCGGGACTCCGAACAATATTCGGGTTACTGCATATACATATCTTCACAACCCTAGCGTCACCGAACCTTAAGTGTGTAGACCCTACGGGTTCGGGAGACAAGCAGACATGACCGAGACGACTCTCCGGTCAATAACCAACAGCGGGATCTGGATACCCATGTTGGCTCCCACATGCTCCATGATGATCTCATCGGATGAACCACGATGTCGAGGATTCAATCAACCCCGTATACAATTCCCTTTGTCAATCGATATGTTACTTGCCCGAGATTCGATCGTCGGTATCCCAATACCTCGTTCAATCTCGTTACCGGCAAGTCACTTTACTCGTACCGTAATGCATGATCCCGTGGCCAGACACTTGGTCACTTTGATCTCATTATGATGATGCATTACCGAGTGGGCCCAGTGATACCTCTTCGTCATACAGAGTGACAAATCCCAGTCTTGATCCATGTCAACCCAACAGACACTTTCGGAGATACCCGTAGTCTACCTTTATAGTCACCCAGTTATGTTGTGACATTTGGTATACCCAAAGCACTCTTACGGTATCCGGGAGTTACATGATCTCATGGTCTAAGGAAAAGATACTTTGACATTGGAAAACTCTAGCAAAGGAACTATACGATCTTGTGCTATGTTTAGGATTGGGTCTTGTCCATCACATCATTCTCCTAATGATGTGATCTCGTTATCAATGACATCCAATGTCCATAGTCAGGAAACCATGACTATCTGTTGATCAACGAGCTAGTCAACTAGAGGCTTACTAGGGACATGTTGGTGTCTGTTATTCACACATGTATTACGATTTCCGGATAACACAATTATAGCATGAATAAAGACAATTATCATG
The DNA here is from genome assembly GCF_003073215.2 of Triticum urartu. Lineage (NCBI taxonomy): Eukaryota > Viridiplantae > Streptophyta > Magnoliopsida > Poales > Poaceae > Triticum > Triticum urartu. The sequence goes on along the minus strand of NC_053023.1, from coordinate 531,521,823 downwards.
AATAAGGAAATATAATAATAATGCTTTTATTATTGCCTCTAGGGCATATTTCCAACAGTCTCCCACTTGCACTAGAGTCAATAATCTAGTTACATTGTGATGAATCGAACACCCATGGAATTCTGGTGTTGATCATGTTTTGCTCTAGGGAGAGGTTTAGTCAACGGATCTGCTACATTCAGGTCCGTATGTACTTTACAAATATCTATGTCTCCATCTTGAACATTTTCACGAATGGAGTTGAAGCGACGCTTGATGTGCCTTGTCTTCTTGTGAAACCTGGGCTCCTTGGCAAGAGCAATAGCTCCAGTGTTGTCACAGAAGAGCTTGATCGGCCCCGACGCATTGGGTATGACTCCTAGGTCGGTGATGAACTCTTTCACCTATATTGCTTCAAGTGCTGCCTCCGAGGCTGCCATGTACTCCGCTTCACATGTAGATCCCGCCACGACGCTTTGCTTGCAACTGCACTAGCTTACTGCCCCACCATTCAAAATATACACGTATCCGGTTTGTGACTTAGAGTCATCCAGATCTGTGTCGAAGCTAGCGTCGACGTAACACTTTACGACGAGCTCTTCATCACCTCCATAAACGAGAAACATTTCCTTAGTCCTTTTCAGGTACTTCAGGATATTCTTGACCGCTGTCCAGTGTTCCTTGCCGGGATTACTTTGGTACCTTCCTACCAAACTTACGGCAAGGTTTACATCAGGTCTGGTACACAGCATGGCATACATAATAGAACCTATGGCTGAGGCATAGGGGATGACACTCATCTCTTCTATATCTTCTGCCGTGGTCGGACATTGAGCTGAGCTCAATTTCATACCTTGTAACACAGGCAAGAACCCCTTCTTAGATTGATCCATATTGAACTTCTTCAATATCTTATCAAGGTATGTGCTTTGTGAAAGACCTATGAGGCGTCTCGATCTATCTCTATAGATTTTGATGCCTAATATATAAGCAGCTTCTCCAAGGTCCTTCATTGAAAAACTCTTATTCAAGTAGGCCTTGATGCTGTCCAAGAGTTCTATATCATTTCCCATCAATAGTATGTCATCTACATATAATATGAGAAATGCTACAGAGCTCCCACTCACTTTCTTGTAAACGCAGGCTTCTCCATAAGTCTACGTAAACCCAAATGCTTTGATCATCTCATCAAAGTGAATGTTCCAACTCCGAGATGCTTGCACCAGCCCATAAATCGAGCGTTGGAGCTTGCACACCTTGTCAGCATTCTTAGGATCGACAAAACCTTCCGGCTGCATCATATACAATTCTTCCTTAAGGAAACCATTAAGGAATGCCGTTTTGACGTCCATTTGCCATATCTCATAATCATAGAATGCGGCAATTGCTAACATGATTCGGACGGACTTTAGCTTCGCTACTGGTGAGAAAGTCTCATCGTAGTCAACCCCTTGAACCTGTCGATAACCCTTAGCGACAAGTCGAGCTTTATAGATGGTCACATTACCGTCCGCGTCTGTCTTCTTCTTAAAGATCCATTTATTTTCTATGGCTCGCCGTTCAACGGGCAAGTCAGTCAAAGTCCATACTTCATTTTCATACATGGATCCTATCTCGGATTTCATGGCTTCTAGCCATTTGTCGGAATCCGGGCCCGCCATCGCTTCTTCATAGTTCGAAGGTTCACCGTTATCTAACAACATGATTTCCAAGATAGGGTTGCCGTACCACTCTGGTGCGGAACGTGTCCTTGTGGACCTTCGAATTTCAGTAGGAGCTTGATCAGAAGTATCTTGATCATTATCATTAACTTCCTCTCTAGTCGGTGCAGGCACCTCAGGAACATTTTCTTGAGTTGCGCCATTTTCCGGTTCAAGAGGTAATACTTCATCAAGCTCTACTTTCCTCCCACTTACTTCTTTCGAGAGAAACTCTTTCTCTAGAAAGGACCCATTCTTGGCAACAAAGATCTTGCCTTCGGATCTGAGGTAGAAGGTGTACCCAATAGTTTCTTTTGGGTATCCTATGAAGACGCATTTTTCCGACTTGGGTTCGAGCTTTTCAGGTTGAAGTTTCTTGACATAAGCATCGCATCCCCAAACTTTTAGAAACGACAGCTTAGGTTTCTTCCCAAACCATAATTCATACAGTGTCGTCTCAACGGATTTCGACGGAGCCCTATTTAAAGTGAATGCAGCAGTCTCTAAAGCATAGCCCCAAAAAGATAGCGGTAAATCGGTAAGAGACATCATAGATCGCACCATATCTAATAGAGTGCGATTACGACGTTCGGACACACCGTTTCGCTGAGGTGTTCCAGGCGGCGTGAGTTGTGAAACTATTCCACATTTTCTTAAGTGTGTGCCAAATTCGTGACTCAAGTATTCTCCTCCACGATCTGATCGTAGAAACTTGATTTTCCTGTCACGTTGATTTTCAACCTCACTCTGAAATTCCTTGAACTTTTCAAAGGTTTCAGACTTGTGTTTCATTAAGTAGATATACCCATATCTACTCAAGTCATCAGTGAGGGTGAGAACATAACGATAGCCACCGCGAGCCTCAACACTCATTGGACCGCATACATCAGTATGTATGATTTCCAATAAGTTGGTTGCTCGCTCCATTGTTCCTGAGAACGGAGTCTTGGTCATCTTACCCATGAGGCATGGTTCGCACATGTCAAATGATTCATAATCAAGAGACTCTAAAAGTCCATCTGCATGGAGCTTCTTCATGCGTTTGACACCTATGTGACCAAGGCGGCAGTGCCACAAGTATGTGGGACTATCATTATCAACCTTACATCTTTTGGTACTCACATTATGAACATGCGTAGTATTACGTTCGAGATTCATAAAGAATAAACCATTCACCATAGGAGCATGAACATAAAACATATCTCTGATATAAATAGAACAACCATTATTCTCGAATTTAAATGAGTAGCCATCTCGTATTAAACGAGATCCTGATACAATGTTCATGCTCAAACTTGGCACTAAATAACAATTGTTGAGGTTTATAACTAATCCCGTAGGTAAATGTAGAGGTAGCGTGCCGACGGCGATCACATCGACCTTGGAACCATTCCCGACGCGCATCGTCACCTCGTCCTTTGCCAGTCTTCGTTTATTCCGCAGCTCCTGCTGTGAGTTACAAATGTGAGCAACGGCACCGGTATCAAATACCCAGGAGCTACTATGAGTACTGGTAAGGTACACATCAATTACATGTATATCAAATATACCTTTGGTGTTGCCGGCCTTCTTGTCCGCTAAGTATTTAGGGCAATTCCGCTTCCAGTGACCCTTCCCTTTGCAATAAAAGCACTCAGTCTCGGGCTTGGGTCCATCCTTTGGCTTCTTCCCGGCAGCTTGCTTGCCAGGCGCGGCAACCTCCTTGCCGTCCTTCTTGAAGTTCTTTTTACCCTTGCCTTTCTTGAACTTAGTGGTTTTATTGACCATCAACACTTGATGTTCCTTCTTGACTTCTACCTCTGCTGATTTCAGCATTGAGAACAACTCAGGAATGGTCTTTTGCATCCCCTGCATGTTGAAGTTCATCACAAAGCTCTTGTAGCTTGGTGGAAGCGACTGGAGGATTCTGTCAATGACCGCATCATCTGGGAGATTAACTCCCAGCTGAGACAAGCGGTTATGCAACCCAGACATGGTGAGTATGTGCTCACTGACAGAACTATTTTCCTCCATCTTACAGCTGAAGAACTTATCGGAGACTTCATATCTCTCGATCCGGGCATGAGCTTGAAAAACCATTTTCAGCTCTTCGAACATCTCATATGCTCCATGTCTCTCAAAACGCTTTTGGAGCCCCGGCTCTAAGCTGTAAAGCATGCCGCACTGAACGAGGGAGTAGTCATCAGCACGTGTCTGCCAAGCGTTCATAACGTCTTGGTTCTGTGGGACGGGTGGATCACCTAGCGGTGCTTGTAGGACATAATCTTTCTTGGCAGCTATGAGGATGATCCTCAGGTTCCGGACCCAGTCCGTATAGTTGCTGCCATCGTCTTTCAGCTTGGTTTTCTCTAGGAACGCGTTGAAGTTGAGGACTACGTGGGCCATTTGATCTACAAGACATATTGTAAAATATTTTAGACTAAGTTCATGATAATTAAGTTCATCTAAATAATTAATGAACTCCCACTTAGATTAGACATCCCTCTAGTCATCTAAGTATTACATGATCCGAGTTAACTAGGCCGTGTCCGATCATCACGTGAGACGTACTAGTCAACGTCGGTGAACATCCTCATGTTGATCGCATCTTCTATACGACTCATGCTCGACCTTTCGGTCTTCTGTGTTCCGAGGCCATGTCTGTACATGCTAGGCTTGTCAAGTTAACCCTAAGTGTTTTGCATGTGTAAAACTGTCTTACACCCATTGTATGTGAACGTAAGGATCTATCACACCCGATCATCATGGCGTGCTTCGAAACGACGAACTTTAGCAACGGTGCACAGTTAGGGGAGAACACTTCTTGAAATTGTATGAGGGATCATCTTATTTACTACCGTCGTTCTAAGTAAACAAGATGCAAAACATGATAAACATCACATGCAATCAAATAATAAACGTGACATGATATGGCCAATATCACATAGCTCCTTTGATCTCCATCTTGGGGCTCCATGATCATCTTGTCACCGGCTTGACACCATGATCTCCATCATCATGATCTCCATCATCGTGTCTCCATGAAGTTGCTCGCCAACTATTACTTCTACTACTATGGCTAACGCGTTTAGCAATAAAGTAAAGTAATTTACATGGCGTTTCTCAATGACACGCAGGTCATATAAAAGAATAAAGACAACTCCTATGGCTCCTGCCGGTTGTCATACTCATCGACATGCAAGTCGTGATTCCTATTACAATAGCATGAACATCTCATACATCACATATAGATCATTCATCATTCATCACAACTTTGGCCATATCATATCACAAACCACTTGCTGCAAAAACAAGTTAGACGTCCTCTAATTGTTGTTGCAAGTTTTACATGGCTGAATTTAGGGTTCTAGCAAGAATGACTTCTTACCTACGTTAAAGCCACAACGTGATTTGTCAACTTCTATTTACCCTTCATAAGGACCCTGTTCATCGAATCCGCTCCAACTAAAGTGGGAGAGACAGACACCCGCCAGCCACCTTATGCAACTAGTGCATGTTAGTCGGTGGAACCGGTCTCACGTAAGCGTACGTGTAAGGTTGGTCCGGGCCGCTTCATCCCACAATGCCGCTGAAGCAAGAAAAGACTAGTAGCGGCAAGAAAGTTGACAAATCTACGCCCACAACAAATTGTGTTCTACTGGCGCAAGAAGAACTACGCATAGACCTAGCTCATGATGCCACTGTTGGGGAACGTTGCAGAAAACAAAAAATTTCCAACTCGTTTCACCAAGATCCATCTAGGAGTTCTTCTAGCAACGAGTCATCAGATGCATCTACATACCTTTGTAGATCGCGTGCGGAAGCGTTCAAAGAACGGTGATGATGTAGTCGAACACGACGTGATCCAAATCACCGATGACCAAGCGCCGAACGGACGGCACCTCCGCGTTCAACACACGTACGGGACGGGAGACGTCTCCTCCTTCTTGATCCAGCAAGGGGAGGAGGAGAGGTTGATGAAGATCCAGCAGCACGACGGCGTGGTGGTGGATGCAGGGCGTCACAGTAGCAGGGCTTCGCCTATACTACGAGGGAGAAACGTAACGGGGAGAGAGGGAGGCGCCAAGGCTGAGGTATGAAGTCCTCCCCTCTCCTAAACTATATATAGGGGTGCCAAGGGGGGGTGGCCAGCCCTAGGAGATGGGATCTCCTAGGGGGGTGGCGGCCAAGGGGTGGGGGGCTTGCCCCCCAAGCAAGGGGGCGCCCCCCTTAGGGTTCCCCCCCAACCCTAGGCGCATGGGCCCTTGGGGGGGTGGCGCCCCAGCCCACTTTGGGCTGGGTTCCCTCCACCTTCAGCCCATGGGGCCCCCCGGGATAGGTGGCCCCACCCGGTGGACCCCCGGGACCCTTCCGGTGGTCCCGGTACAATACCGGTGACCCCGAAACTTGTCCCTTTGGCTGAAACAGCACTTCCTATATATAATTCTTTACCTCGGGACCATTCCGGAACTCCTCGTGACATCCGGGATCTCATCCGGGATTCCGAACAATATTCGGGTTACTGCATATACATATCTTCACAACCCTAGCGTCACCGAACCTTAAGTGTGTAGACCCTACGGGTTCGGGAGACAAGCAGACATGACCGAGACGACTCTCCGGTCAATAACCAACAGCGGGATCTGGATACCCATGTTGGCTCCCACATGCTCCACGATGATCTCATCGGATGAACCACGATGTCGAGGATTCAATCAACCCCGTATACAATTCCCTTTGTCAATCGATATGTTACTTGCCCGAGATTCGATCGTCGGTATCCCAATACCTCGTTCAATCTCGTTACCGGCAAGTCACTTTACTCGTACCGTAATGCATGATCCCGTGGCCAGACACTTGGTCACTTTGAGCTCATTATGATGATGCATTACCGAGTGGGCCCAGTGATACCTCCCTGTCATACGGAGTGACAAATCCCAGTCTTGATCCATGTCAACCCAACAGACACTTTCGGAGATACCCGTAGTCTACCTTTATAGTCACCCAGTTACGTTGTGACGTTTGGTATACCCAAAGCACTCTTACGGTATCCGGGAGTTACATGATCTCATGGTCTAAGGAAAAGATACTTTGACATTGGAAAACTCTAGCAAATGAACTATACGATCTTGTGTTATGTTTAGGATTGGGTCTTGTCCATCACATCATTCTCCTAATGATGTGATGTCATTAGCAATGACATCCAATGTCCATAGTCAGGAAACCATGACTATCTGTTGATCAACGAGCTAGTCAACTAGAGGCTTACTAGGGACATGTTGGTGTCTGTTATTCACACATGTATTACGATTTCCGGATAACACAATTATAGCATGAATAAAGACAATTATCATGAATAAGGAAATATAATAATAATGCTTTTATTATTGCCTCTAGGGCATATTTCCAAAACTACATATTCCATTAAATACCAAGAGCGGTCGAGAACTTGACAAATTGAAGGTACGGTCATAACCGGTGTGCTCAACCTCTAGGCAGTCTGAGATTTTTGAAAGTGGAACCCGATGATGAGTGTACACATTCACAAGTTCCCACTCGCAGTTGGACCCAATATAAACAACCCAATCTCCATTTGCGCCTGCCCAAGCCTTACCCTCAACCGATGGCATCTTAACATCACACATATCATTATCAAGTGGCACCAACTTACATAAGGCGAGACCTTCGTCGTCCGCGCGCCTGTGAGCAGGGTCACGGTGAAGAAGATAGGGGAGATCAAACTGCTCCTGGACCCTTGGGTTCATTGTAATGATGTTATTAGTTGAGTCAAGAATGGTCTTGAACGAACCTGTCATGCTAGCCGAGGTGATGATGTCGCACCGATTAATGAGTTCCTCCACCATGTCATCATTCAGATCGGGGCAAGAATAATGGGGTCGTTTCCGGTTTGTTCCGTCCATGGAGAAGATGATCGAACAATGGCAAAAGGAAGGGTTAAGGAAAATGGAGGAGGGAGGAAGAGCGTGCGACAGTAGTTCCAAATTGAGAGGGAAAGACGAAGAGTCGGTGGACGGTTGCCACAGTACACGAATAGGCGCCCCGGCCTACATATACATCAATTCGGAAATTGTACAAAAGGACTAGCCGTCGTCTCACTCACATGAGGGAACGGGACCACATGTCGAAGAAGAGGCTAGTGGGGAGCGGACGGTTGCCACAGAGGTCACACACTGACGACAAGGCCGTCCTGTCAGACCTAGCGCCCGCGCGGCATGGCTTCCGTCCCCCACACGAGCGAAGCCACTTGGCACCCCCACACGGTTGGTCCGCCACAATGCTAGGCCAACTCCAGCATGTGCAGATCGGACATGCGCTCGCTCAGCCCCCTTTCCCTTGACGCTCCGGAGCTACCCAACCACGGCTACGTGTTTTGCGCACCCGGCGGCCAGATTTGGAGTGGATCTGGTCAGGCTTGAGCTCGCCCGGTTGTGGGAGGCCGCACCGCGCCATGGACTGGCTGGGCACCGAGCCGGAAGGCCCCGGCAAGGCCGTAAGGCCGCATGCAGGTACTGACTCCTCCTCTAGCTGCTCGGATCTACACCGTCGGCGGTCCGCCGGCAGATACATGAATGGCGGTCGGCCGGGCTTGGTGCTGGCCCAAAAGCTCGTCGGTGCACCGTTGCCACTCATTACGTGCGACGACTGCCCAAAGAAGGTCTTGCGCCGCGTGTCTACAACGCCAGAACATCCCGGATGGGTGTTCATCAAGTGCTCAACCGATGGGGTATGTGCTACTTTAGCTTCGGTTGTGCTCTCGTATTAGACTTGTTGTGCTAACTTAAAATTTTATTATGTAGAACGGATGCAAGTTTTGGTATTGGGAAGAAGAGTACATCGATATATTGATAGAGTGCAATTTAGTAGATGTTGTAGCACTTTTAGCTAGCATAGAGGCTAGAGATGAGACTAGTGCACTTGTTGATAGAATAGAGGCTAGACATGAGACTAGATGCGAGGAAGCAACGTCTACTTCTTTACACTCGAAGAAGAAAGAAGCACGCAAGATCAAGCCTCCGCAGATCAACAATGAATGCATCGAGAAGGCACTAATCCAACTTACAGGAGCAGTTATGGAAGTTGAATATCTTCTAAAATGTATTCTTGTGGTTCTTGTTTTCTTTGGTCTTGCTTTTCTAGTCAAATTTTGGTGATGTATTTCCATGTAGCAAAAATCAATGATGAAAAAAGATATGTGCTTGCAAAGAAAAATGTACGCGGCCGGGATGAGTCCGCGCGTTGGGCGCACGGCCACCGCATCCGAGAAATGGCCCGGACACGACCACATTACCCTACCCAAACGGACAGAATCCAGGCAAAACGGAGGTCCGTTTGGGGTCGTGCGTTGGAGTTGGCCTTACAAGTGGGACCGCAGTTGAGGAAACTGACTATCGGTAAACCCCCACCTCGCCCGCCGCGCGATGGCTGAGTTAGAGAAACGACGAGGTTGAAGAGATAACTGTAGCATGGACTCCAAGAAATATGGTGTCAAATGGAAGTCGTGCTGGTGGCGTGTGCCGTACTCCTGGACGTGAATGCTTGTTCTGGCCCATGCCACCCTACTATACAGTACTAGTAGTATCGAGGATTTGAGGTGCTGGTTATGTACAGCGAACACATTAACATATGGCCCACCTCACACTGTGGCCAAATTCCTGGAGTTCGTGCTAGGTTAAAAAGTGTTCTTTGTGAGGGTGGGTGGCAGGTCTCAAGTTTAAAACTTGTTGTATTACATATGTAGACGTAGACATAGTGCAGCATGTGAAGCTAGTACAAATAGTGTACTATTGTTGATTGGCCTCATCCGATAACCTGTTCCAATGCACGTACAATTATGCATTCGGAAAATATTTTTTTGCCTCGTCGCAGCACCCACTCAGAGAAGTGACTCGAAAGCCATTCATAAATTTAGTAAGTTTATGACAGGCATATCATTTTATTACATACAACAGGTCATCAACCCACAATGACAACGAGGATACATTATAAATACTAAAGTTTTCATCACACAACAAATAACAAGCAATGAGATGAATTTCAACTCAACCAATCCTCGGCGTTGGAAACACTTGCTTTGAACTACAAGTGATTCTCCGGGAAGGGCCAACTACTGTCAATCTCGAGACCAACACAGGACTGATCATCCAGGCTGAAGCGGCCTACTATATCACGACCAGGGAAGGGAACCACCGCAATGTCCGAGGTATAGATACAATTGCTTCTCATAAATGGTAGTAACGTTGTGTCAATAGTAGTTGGATCGCCTTTCACCATCATTGGATAGTTTTCTCCAAGGAAGAGCGAGTTTTCTCCAAGATTATCAATAATGTACCAGGGAGAAGGTGATGGCGCTAGCACACTAGTATCCATCCCGAATACCCTGCAACGGATGTTGGAATAGGTCCGAGGAGTGTGACCATAGGAGACAACACATGCTTCCTTAGTCACATCAGCGGTGCCCTGTATACAGACAAGAAGAGGTGATCCATCGGAATAAGTTGCCAGGCGCCACTGAGTATATGGTTCCTCATGCTCGTGATCATCACCATCATCATCTCCCCCTTGGTTATAAAATTTTTCAAGTATAAGTGCTGGAATGTTTACATGACCTTGGAAACACAAGAAGAAGGTTAATTAGTAAAGGGAAACTTGCTAACCCGCATGCATGTGGATGGAACAATTATAATTACGGTGGAAGACAAACGTACCAAAACTACGAGGATCCCATGCAAAAACAGTGCCACGAGTGGTGGCAGCAAACACAAGACCCTCGTATTGAATTGCATCACAGTACACATTCATGTATAGAAACTGATTTTTGAGCAGTATCCATCTAGTCGAACCACGAAGGACGACAACAAGCTTGTCGAAGATAGCAACAACTCCATAGTTCTTGTAATGACAAGAGCGGTTGGGAACTCGACAAATTGCTATCTTTCGTAGAAGACAGTCACCATGATCGTATTTGAACGTGCGTAGAATACCAGTGTGCTCAACCTCTGGGCAGTCTGAGATTTTTGGAAGTCGAACCCGGTGATGAGTGTACACATTCACAAGTTCCCACTCGCAGTTGTACCCAATATAAAAAACCCAATCTCCATTTGCGCCCGCCCAAGCCTTGCCCTCAAGCGATGTCATCTTAACATAATACGTATCATTATCAAGCGGCATCACCTTGCACAATGCGAGGCTTCCCTCGTCCCCACGCCAGTCAGCAGGGTCACGACGAAGAAGATAGGGGAGATCAAACCACTCCTGGACCCTTGGGTTCCTTGTAATGATGTTATTAGTTGAGTCGAGAATGGTCTTGAACGAACCTGCCATGCTAGCCGAGGTGATGACATCGCACCGATCAATGAGTTCCCCCACCACATCATCTTTCAGATCGGGGCAAGAATAACGGGGTCATTTCCGGCCTGTTCCCTCCATGGAGAAGATGATCGAACTATGGCAGAAGGAAGGGTGAAGGCAAATGGAGGAGGGAAGAAGAGCGTGTGACAGCAGTTCTAAATCGAGAGGGAAAGGCGAAGAGTCGGTGGACGGTTGCCAGTTTGCTTCGGTACACGAAGAGGCGCCCCGGCCTACACGTCCGTTCGGAAATTGTACAAAAGGACTCGCCGTCGTCTCATTGACATGTTGGAACGAGACTGCTACCTCTTGAGCACTGCGTTGTATTTCCTCGAAGAGGAGAGGATGATTGAAAGTGCAACTATCCCTGGGTGGTTTTGGTAATTCCTAACAACATATAGCTCATTGAGCTAACATTATTCCAAGATTAACATTTCAGGAAAAGCTCAATGAATGGCATGGCATGGATGAGGAAAGTGGACCCCTCAAAATACTAAGGACAAAAAGATTGGCTCAAGCTCAAAGCTCAAGACTCTACATTTTATAATTTAGTGATCCAAGATCACATTGAGTCTATAGGAAAAGCCAATACTATCAAGGAGGGATGAGGTGTTGCTTGATGAGGTTCTTGCTTCATAGTGCTTAGTGATATGCTCCAAAACCCTCAACTACCTTACCACATCCACATATGACCCAAACCAAAAGTCAAAATCGGCCCCACCGATTCTTTCTACATATGACCCAAACCAAAAGTCAAAATCGGCCCCACCGATTCTTTCTATCTGGCGCCACCGAGTTCAGATGTCATAGCCACTGCCACAAACCCTAGGCAAATCGGTCTCACCGATAGGGATCTCGGTCACACCGAGATGGGGTTGTAATCTCTCTGTTTCCCTTTGTAACATTTCGGTCCTACCGAGATGAGCAATCGGTTCCACCGAGATTGCAATGTAAACTCTCTGTTTCCCTTTTGTAACATTTCGGTCCCACCGAAATGAGAAAATCGGTCCCACCGAGTTTACCTGACCAACTCTCTAGTTAGCTTATTACCAAAATCGGTCCCACCGAGTTTGTGTAATCAGTCACACCGAGATTACGTTATGCCCTAACCCTAACCATATCGGTCCTACCGAGTTGCATCTCAGTCCCACCGAAAATACTAACGGTCACTAGGTTTGCCAAATCGGTCCGACCGAGTTTCTCAATTCAGTCTCATCGAGATTGGTAAATTGTGTGTAACGGTTAGTTTTTGTGTGGAGGCTATATATACCTCTCCACCCACTCTTCATTCATGGAGAGAGCCATCAGAACTTACCTACGCTTCCAATACACATTTTCTGATAGAGAACCACCTACTCATGTGCTGAGGCCAAGATATTCCATTCCCACCATATGAATCTTGATCTCTAGCCTTCCCCAAGTTGCTTTCCACTCAAATCTTCTTTCCACCAAATCCATATCCTGTGAGAGAGAGTTGAGTGTTGGGGAGACTATCATTTGAAGCACAAGAGCAAGGAGTTCATCATCAATACACCATTTGTTACTTCTTGGAGAGTGGTGTCTCCTAGATTGGCTAGGTGTCACTTGGGAGCCTCCGACAAGATTGTGGAGTTGAACCAAGGAGTTTGTAAGGGCAAAGAGATCGCCTACTTCGTGAAGATCTACCGCTAGTGAGGCAAGTCCTTCATGGGCGATGGCCATGATGGGATAGACAAGGTTGCTTCTTCGTGGACCCTTCGTGGGTGGAGCCCTCCGTGGACTCACGCAACCGTTACCCTCCGTGGGTTGAAGTCTCCATCAACATAGATGTACGATAGCACCACCTATCGGAACCATGACAAAAATATCCGTGTCTCCAATTGCGTTTGAATTCTCCAAACCCTTCCCTTTACATTCTTGCAAGTTGCATGCTTTATTTTCCGCTGCTCATAGACTCTTTGCATGCTTGCTTGAATTGTGTTGAGATTGCTTGACTTGTGCTAAGATAGCTATAATCTGCCAAAGACTAAAATTGGGAAAAGGATAGATTTTTAATTGGTCAAGTAGTCTAATCACCCCCCTCTAGACATACTTTCGATCCTACAAGTGGTATCAGAGCTTTGGTCTCCATTTGCTTTGATTTCCATAGCTTTTGGTGGTCATAGCCTTGGTTTCACAACCTAGGAGAGTATGGCGTCTAGCGAGGGAAATTATCACCGTAGAGGTCCTTACTTTGATGGTACTAATTTTGCTAGTTGGAAGCGTAAGATGAAAATGCATATTCTTGGACATAACCCCGCCATTTGGGCTATTGTGTGTATTGGCTTGCAAGGTGAATTTTTTGACGGGAGAGAACCGAATCGTGAAGCCACCGCGGAAGAGTTGAAAATGTTGCAATACAACGCTCAAGCTTGTGATATCCTCTTCAACGGATTGTGCCCCGAAGAATTCAACAAAATCAGCCGTATTGAGAATGCAAAGGAAATTTGGGATACTTTGATTGACATGCATGAAGGTACCGACTCCTTGAAGGAATCCAAGTTGGATGTGCTTCAAAGTCAACTTGACAAGTTCAAAATGAAGGATGGTGAAGGTGTCGCTGAAATGTACTCTAGGCTTGCTCTTATCACAAATGAGATTGCCGGCTTAAGAAGTGAAGAGATGATCGACAGATTCATCATCAAGAAGATCCTAAGAGCCTTGGATGGAAAATATGATACCGTGTTCACATTGATTCAAATGATGTCCAATTACAAAGATCTCAAGCCAACGGAAGTCATTGGAAGAATTGTTGCTCATGAGATGTCACTCAAGGATAAGGAGGAACTTCACAACAAATCAAGTGGTGCTTACAAAGCTTCATGCGAAGCCCCCACATCATCAAGTGAGAAACAAACCTTCAATGAAGAATTGAGCTTAATGGTGAAGAACTTCAACAAATTTTACAAGAGTATAAGCAAAGAGAGAAGCTCCAAGTCAAGGTCCTACAACGACAAAAGATCTTCTAGTCGAGAGTGAAACTTCTACAATTGTGGAAGGCCCGGACACTATTCCAATGAGTGTACGGCACCCCACAAAAGAAGAGAAGATTCTCCAAAAAGAAGAAGTAGAAGAGAAGAATCACCACCTAGAGAAAGAAGGAGTAGAGATGATCGTTATGAACGAAGACCCTCACGGAGAAGCAAGGATTCGGAAAGAAAGGACAAGTCATCAAGGAGCTACACAAAACGAAGACATCAAGCTCATGTTGGTGAATGGGTATCCGGCTCCGACTCCGACAATCACTCTGAGAGAAGCTATCACTCCGACTCCGAATATACTCAAGATGAAGGTGTTGCCGGTCTAGCACTTGTGTCAACCAACTCCTACGACATATTTGATTCACAAAATGAAGGAATTGGAAGATGCTTCATGGCCAAAGGTCCAAAGGTATCACACCCCGAGTATGTTGATTTCAATAGTGATGAAGATGACTTGTTAGGTGATGATGATTTACTTGTTGACAACTCTAGTGATTAATACTATGATGAAACATCAATTAATCATGCTAATCAAGATGAAACGAATGACAATGATAAGGAGAAGATTGAGTCTCTAACTAAAGAACTAAACACTCTTAAGTTAGCTCATGAAACTATCTTAGGAGATCATGGAGAACTTTTAAGGACTCATGAGAAATTACGCTTTGAAAAGCTCAACCTTGAGCAAGAGCATGAGTTCTTGAAGGCAATCAATGATGATCTTCGCAAGAAAAGTTCTTCTTACATTGCCAAGCGTTTACTCTTATCCACTTACATGCCTCAAGTCAAGTCTAGTAACAAGAACAAGGAAGATTCTTCCTCTAGTAGTAACAATAATCATGTTAAATCCAATGTTGTTGCTTCTAGTAGTTCTCTTGATTCCACTAATGATTCTCTTAGCCAAGTTACACTTGAGCAAGAAAATAGCTATTGAAGGGAATTATAGAGAAAGGTGTTTACAAGAGCCTTGCCGGGAGTAAGCAATTCGAGGAAATTGTATGCAAGCAAGGAAGGCATCGGAAGAACCAAGGTGTTGGTTTTGAACGAAAGTTCAATGCCAATGGAGTTGAGTGGGAAGAAGATCAATACCCCAAGACGAAGTTTGTTCCTCAACAAGAGAAGTATGTGAAAGTGCGTTATATCGACTAGAGGGGGGTGAATAGGCGATTTTTATGAAAGTCTTCAGAACATAGAAGTTTTGAAGACAAACGATAAAAATTAAACCTATTACCATGCAGCGGAAGGTAGACTACACTAGGCAAACCATAGTCAAGTATTCAATGAAGTGAAAGCACAAAGACTAAATAGCAGCTAGGTAGTAAGGATCAGGTAGGAAGATATTGTGAAGCCAAACAGAACACGCAGTCACTCAGTGAAGACAAATGATAGTGCAAACATACAATGACTTCACAAGGAGTAACAGTAAGTAAAGGGAAGTGAAGATGAAACCAGTGACTCGTTGAAGACAATGATTTGTTGGACCAGTTCCAGTTGCTGTGACAACTGTACGTCTGGTTGGAGCGGCTAGGTATTTAAACCTTAGGACACACAATCCCAGACACCCAGTCCTGAACACGCAGCTCAGGACACCCAGTCCTCACCGTATTCTCCTTGAGCTAAGGTCACATAGACCTCGCCCAATCACTTTGGTAAGTCTTCCAGGTAGACTCCCAAACCTTCACAGACTTCGTTCACCGGCAATCCACAATGTCTCTTGGATGCTCAGAACGCGACGCCTAACCGGCTGGAGGATGCACAGTCCTCAAGTGTAATAAGTCTTCAGATCACACAAACAAGAAGACTTAAGTGATGCCCAATTCTCTTTGGCTCTGGTGGTTAGGGCTTTATCCTTACAAGGAATTCTCTCTCAAAGGCTTCGAGGTGGGTTGCTCTCAAACGACAAAAGTCGTACTTTCAATCTGAGCAGCCAACCATTTATGGTTGTAGGGGGTGGGCTATTTATAGCCACTTGGCAACCCGACCTGATTTGTCCGAAATGACCCTGGGTCACTAAGGAACTGACACATGTTCCAACGGTCAGATTTCAAACTCAGACGGCAACTTTACTTGGGCTACAAGCAAAGCTGAATTGTCCGACTCTAGACAAGATTCGCTCTCATAGTCTTCACTCAAAGACATAGGTTTTTGGTTTAGGCATCACTTCAGTCATTCTGACTGGTTCTCTTGGACCCCACTTAACAGTATGGTGGTTCCTATGACTCAACAAAAAGAAAAAGAACTACGAAAGATCTAAGTCTTCGAGCCCCATAGGCTTCATATCGTGTCTTCTCTTGTCATAGTCTTCAATGTGAATATCTTCATATACCACCTTTGACTTCAATGTCTTCATACATTTTTAGGGGTCATCTCTGGTAGTAAAACCGAATCAATGAGGGACTTCTACCTATGTTATCCTGCAATTCTCACAAACACATTAGTCCCTCAACTAGGTTTGTCGTCAATACTCCAAAACCAACTAGGGGTGGCACTAGAAGCACTTACAATCTCCCCCTTTTTGGTGATTGATAACAAACTAGTTGAAGTTTTCAACGGGGAATATAATTTGTGAAATTGTAAAGAATAAGGAATTATCTTCATAAGTTGCAAGGGCTCCCCCTGAAGATGTGCATATGAGTTAATTTGCTTTTGGAATGCAAATGCACATGGCAGGTTGTACTTGTGGAGATCCACTTCAACTTATGATGACAATCCACTATGCATGTGAAAGTATATGAAGATAATGACATGCATAATGGAAAATGAACATCTACAGAATGAGCTAAGTGCGGAATTTATCGTCGCACATGCGGAATTTATCTTCGCAAAACAAGGTGGCAAATAAGTAGCAGACGACCATCTAGTTTAAGTGTTACAACTCATAAGAACCAAATGTAGCAAAAACGAGAGTTGTAAGCACGAAGCAAAATATAAAGCACCCGCCCATATGGACCCGCTTGAAGACTATCAATCTCATATGCTTCTCCCCCTTTTGTCAGGAATGACCAAAAAGGTTTGAAGACATAGAGCCTCTACTCGTTCCCATGAGGAGTAGGTGAAGTAGCAGGGTTGTTGGTGTTGTTTGGCGGTGCAGAAGAGCTTGGAGGTGCTGAAGGAGGTGGCGGTGAAGTAACATCGTCTTCTTCCTCAATAATTCTGGTAGTCACTGTGGCAGCAGAGGAAGAGAACTCAGAGTCTTCAAGGGATGGAGTTCCTAGCAGCACAGCCCTTCGAGGAGGTGTGGAGTCAAACTTGAATCTCTCAGTGAAGCCATCTTCTTGAAGATCAACTTCAGAACACATCATCGTGAGCCCTTTCCATGTGCGGCGACAGGTTTCATGGGCAACGAAAGCATTCTTGGTGGCAAGATTCCGAGTGCGATTAACATCCACCAAGAGGCTTTTCATCTGACGCTTCAGCCAGTCATGATGCCTATCATGTTTCTGATGTAGAGCCACAAGAAGCTCTCGGTCGTTGAGAACACGAGTGCGCTTCTTGGGTCTTGGAGCAGTGGCACTGTCGGTGGCTTCAACGGAAGCAGGGTGTGGTGCATGTGTAGTGCCAGCCAAAGGATACACCTGAGAAACTGCTTCAACTCCGTCAACATTCTGAGTAAAACTTTGATGTTCTGCATTCTGAAGACTTAGAGGTTGCTTGGCAGGCTCAGAATATATGGCTTCAGTAGACATGTCCACGTCAGGCAAGAAGATCCGATGGTTGCGGGCTGAGGGCTGATACGAGATGGCGGAGCGTAGCTTGATCAGCCGCATGACCCAAGGGGCGTAGAACTTCAAACCAAACAGATCAATGCCTGATGCAGCAAGTTGGCGTATGAAGAAGTCATGTGCATTGAAGCATTTGCCATGAAGTATATAGAAGACCAAAGTCTTCATTGCACCCTGAAGCTTGGCATTTGGAGAGTGCCCTTTGATAGGCTAGAGAGTTCTCCTGATGATGTGATAGATGGTTCTTGGCAGATACTCAAGGTCTTCAACGAAGAACTCTGTGGGATAAGCAGCATCTTGGGGCAATGGATTCATCATGCTGAGCATCTGACTCATATCAGGTTCTGGCCGCTGAAAGATGCTCTCAATAGCTTCAGCATGCAGCTGACAGCCTTGCTCAAAGAGATCGCCAGGAGTGGGCAAGCCAGTGAGCTCAATGATGTCAAATGCATTGGCTTCGTGATGAACGTTGCCAGTCATCCACTCCAGGACCCAAGTCTTCGGATCTCTGTTGTACCCTCTGATGTGAAGTGTGGCATAGAATTGAAGCAGCAGCTCTTCATTCCAATGCTCTTCGTCAGTAATGAATGGCAGCAGTCCAACTTCCTTGAAGCAATCTAAAGCTTCTTCCAAACAGGGCAGACCAGCTATAGCTTCAACATCAAGGCGCTTGTGTGGGAAGATGCGACCTTGGTTGTACAGAATGCAAGAGTAATAGCTTCGCTGAGGATAGCTCCAGAACTGACCAGATGATATCCTTTCCCTTGAGTAGGGGTTCCTGGAGCTATTGAAGAACATGTTGTCTGCCCTGAAGCCATTGATGTTGAAGGAGCCAGGTGCTGATGCAGGACCTGGAAACCTTGGCAGTCTTGGGATTGGCTTCTGGACCTGAGGCCTGTGCTCAACATGATAGTTGAACTGGGGACCGGCAGCAGACTCAGGAACAGAAGTGGCGGGATCAGTGGCTTCGCTGTCTTCTGAAGCTTTTGCTGGGGAGGGCTCCACATTAGCTTCATTGGTGGTTGTGGCAGCCTCATGATTTTCATCCTCCACTTGACTAGCTAGAGGGTCGGTCACAAGCACATTCTCCTGGAGAACTGCTTCTTGGTGGGACAGGGGAGTGGGATCTTGTGGGACTCCTTCTTCTGCGGTTGATGCAACCGGAATGTCTTCAGCAGAGACTTGAGGCCTTGGACCTTTGCGAAGCCTGCGAAACGCAGACGACGCCTGTGGAGTTGGTGTGGGCTGGGCCTCATAGTCTTCTTCCTCTTGTGGGTGATCCGCCCATGAAGCATCCTGTGCAATTGGCATCAGTGGACGACCAATGCTGATGAGTTCACTGTTTTCATGCTAAGGAAGGACTGCATCATCTTCTACATTGTTATGTTGACCAATGTCTTCAGCAGCGATGGGATCAGCTGCTGGAATGTCTTCAGCTTCATGAGCCTCTATGGAAGCAGGCTCATGAATTGTCAGTTGTCGTTCAGCTTCAGGATAGACCATAGAAATGGGGTCGACTATCAAGGGCTCTGTGGAAGCAGCCCGAGCTTTCTTGGTCTTCCTCTTCTTCTTGGAGGGGGCAGTAGGAGAGGCTTCAGAGTGTTTCCTCTTCCTGGCTTCAGCCTTAGCAGTCCTTGTCTTCTTGAGCTCTGAAGCTGTTGACCGGCTTTTCGAGCCAGTCAGTCTAGTTGGGAAGACAATTGGAACTGCTTCTTGCCTTGGTGCATCAGATTCAGCCATAGCAGGCTTCTTCTTCCTCTTTGCCGCCATCCTGGGGTCGATGCCAGGACACCCAAGTGCCTTGCGCTTCTCAGCCTCATTATAGGCTTGCACACATCTGTCAGCCAGATTCTTCATGCGCTCACGCGAACCCTGAGCTTCTGCACGCTTCTTCACAAAGGCTTCCTTGAGCTCGTGCATCATTGTCTTGAAGTTCTTCACTTCTTGCACGCTGAGCTTGGCCATATGCTTCTTGAACTGAGCCTTTTCATAGTCAATCTTCTGCTTCAGTTCAACAATGCGCTGGGCAATAGCAAGTTCTGAAGCAATGGCGCCTTAGAAGGCGACACTGAGGCCAATGGGTAGCTGCAGATCTTCAAAGCTGATGTTTGGCGTGTCAAACCACTCGTCAATGAAGTTGTGGATGATGGTGACATCAAAGAGAGGCGGATCTTTGAAATTTCTGCTTCTTCTTTGCTCTTGATGAGTTGCTCAAGAGCGTCATCTATAAGATCTTCATCACTTGACAGATCAATGTCGTCATTGCGCAGAATGGCAGCAGCTGTTAGCTCTTTGCCAGTGTGAGACAGAGGCATCTTGGCCTTCTGGGGCTTGGAGACGCGTGATAAATCTTCAGACTGCACACTGTCTTCAGGAGGTGCAGTTGCCAATGGCTTCGCCCTTGAAATTTTTGGTGAAGGGGCCGTCTTTGAAGCTTTTGGCTTCTTCAACTGCTTTGGCTTCGGCACTACAGGCGCGTCATCAGACTCAGTGTCAGCTGCAGGCTCATTCACTGCAGTCCCTTGAACCAAGATGTAGGTGATGAGGCCTTCAAGGTTGGCGAAAGGGCCGATGACATTGGGTTCTGCATGTCGTGTGCCATCTGCCCTTGGAGATGAGGGACCAGGGTTGAAGTCTAACCCAAAAGTCTTCTTGTTCTGCTTTGCTGAGTTCTGAGCAAACTGGAAGTTGCGCTTGAACAGATTTTCGTCACGACACCATAGCAGTGACGACGAGTGTGCATCAGCAGGCTGTGGTCCATGGACCATGCATGGATAGAAGCCTTGAGCAATGGCTTCATCTCTGGACCTGGGTAGAAGATTCTTGAATAGGATGTCTCCCCACGGTCTCTTGATGGCATTTTTCTCAGCATACTCCTGGGTCACAAATCTGTATTTGAACCATTATTCTGCCCAATATCTTCGAATCCATTGGATTCGGGTCTTGCGCTGACTATAATCCTGTTCAGGATCTGTCTTGTACATTTCTGAGAGTTCATCTGGCAGATCTCTGGAGGTCTCACCACGACGCTTTCTGCCACCCTTCCTTGCTACTTTCTCTGAAGCCATAAACTTTAACTTGAAAGGCTTCAAGACGTTCAAAGGCTTCAAAGGTTTTCATTTGCTGGACCAACAGGAACTGGCTTCGGGAGAATTTATGTGATGCTGTAAGAATTCTGCAAATGAATGCAGACTATGAGAACCAAAGGATTCTCCCACGGACATGTACCTGTGACAGCATTAAGGTGCGAGGGAAGGGGAAGAGGTCATATGCATTCTCAGAAGATTTTGAAGATAAATCAGTTTAGAAGACATTGACCTCATCGTGCGAAGACATTCACTCATAGATAAGAAGTTGGTTCCAGATTTGTACGAATCCACAGATCAGTACAAGTGAGGAATCTAACTACTTTGTGAAGCACAAGTGAATATACTAGGCATGTTATGAGATGCGGTATGAGAGAGATCTAGCTTGTGTGAACAGAAACTGCTTGTGGTAGAAAGTGACAAATCCATAGGATCAATGGTGCTGTAAAAAGAGGAAGTTTTATTTACCACACTAAGAACTGCTAGACGGAGTGTAAGATGAGGCCGAGCAGTTCGATCTTCCATGCCCTAACTTGGCGACGGAGGACACCTACGGCGACGGCGGAGAGGACGATGTCCGCGGTCGGCGTGAAGACGGCGTCGGAGAGGTTGCAGCAGCGAAGCGCTTCGTCGCCGGCGTCGTCGAGGGCTAGTGGTGGCGCTAGGGTTCGTGCGAGGGTGGAAGAAGAGATAATGACCGTTGTGAGTGTGTATTTATAGGTACAGGGGCGGCACTGTGCTATTACTCAGGTGCCCCTGGCGATTCGCATCTGAGGAACACGTGGCCATTATGCGGAATTTTGGGGTTCGTTCCACGTCCCACGCACGCCTGAATTGTCGGGTGGTCGTTCCTACTTCTCCGGATTTCATGTGGAGGAATGAGCATTGAAAACGGACTTAATGGTTGTCTCTGTATCTTCTGCTGACAAGGACGCAGAGAAGACATTTGACAGTTTCAATAGAATGCATATGACTTGGAGAGATAGAGTTTGAGATAGAAAGCATAGAGAGATTAGGGTCCGATCACATTCACTTAGTTCAAAAGATTCAACACGAAGACATAGCTATAAGTGAATGCTATAGAGGACAGAACACTAGTATATATATATATATATAATCAACATAGTGAAGATAATCATGAAAATATGTTGAGATCGAAGCCAAACCAAATGTGAAGACATTGCAAGGTAACGCCATGAGTGAAACACTTCAAAATAGAACGTTTGGTGGTGGCGTTACCCACCGTATAGGAAGTATTAGACCCAGACACGGCGCACAATTATCGTGGCGCTCTGAAGTCAAATTCCACATTAATGTATTCACACTTAGAATGTATGTCTTCATTGATTGAAGATATACTTTACTTCATGTGTTGCACATCTTAAGTCATCAATATGCATAAGGGTTAGGATGTGTGCCTGATCACAGGACATTTGAGGATTCCAGGATATTTAGCTCACACCGTAACTTGCAAAACCTCTTCTCATCCAAGGGCTTGGTGAAGATATCTGCCAATTGCTCTTCAGTGTTGACGTGCATGATATCAATGTCTTCGTTCACAACATGATCTCTGAGAAAGTGATGACGAATTTCAATGTGTTTTGTCTTCGAGTGCTGAACTGGGTTGTTGGCAATCTTGATGGCGCTTTCGTTGTCGCAGTAAAGTGGCACTTGCTTCAGATGAATGCCATAGTCCTTGAGTGTTTGCTTCATCCACAGAAGCTGAGCGCAGCAAGATCCAGCAGCAATGTATTCAGATTCAGCAGTGGAGAGAGATACATAGTTCTACTTCTTTGAAGACCAACATACAAGTGATCGTCCCAGAAAGTGACATGTGCCTGATGTAGACTTGTGATCAACTTTGTCACCAGCATAATCAGCATCCGAGAATCCAACCAGATCAAACTCTGAGCCCTTTGGATACCATTATCCTAGAGTTGGGGTGTGAGCCAAATATCGAAGAATTCGCTTCACAGCTAAGTGATGCGACTCCTTTGGTGCCGCTTGAAATCGAGCACACATGCAAACACTAAGCATAATATCTATCCTAGATGCACATAGATAAAGTAAAGAACCAATCATGGAGCGGTATACCTTTTGATCGAACTCTTTACCATTGTCGTCAGGACCCAGATGATGTTTGGCTGGCATTGGTGTTGTGAAGCCTTTGCAGTCTTGCATACCAAACTTCTTCAGGCAATCTTTGAGATACTTCTCTTGAGATATGAAGATGCCATTGCGTTGTTGTCGTATTTGAAGACCGAGGAAGAACTTTAGCTCCCCCATCATGGACATCTGATATTGCTCTTGCATCATCTATCCAAACTCTTCACTGTACTTCTGATTGGTGCAGCCGAAGATAATGTCATCCACATATATTTGGCACACAAACAGTTCACCATCATATGTCTTCGTGAAAAGTGTGGGATCTAGGGAACCAGGTATGAAGCCTTTGCTCTTTAGGAAGTATTTGAGTGTGTCATACCAGGCCCGAGGGGCTTGTTTGAGGCCATACAGTGCCTTGTTGAGCCTGTATACCATGTCAGGATGTTTTGGATCTTCAAAGCCAGGAGGTTGTGCAACATACACTTCTTCTTCAATCTTGCCATTGAGAAAGGCACTCTTCACATCCATTTGATATAGAAGTATGTTATGATGATTTGCATAGGCCAGAAGTATGAGTATGGCTTCAAGTCTAGCCACAGGAGCAAATGTTTCATCGAAGTCAATGCCTTCCACTTGAGTATATCCTTGAGCAACGAGACGAGCTTTGTTTCTGACAACTTGACCATGCTCATCTTGCTTGTTGCGGTATATCCATTTGGTGCCTATTATATTGTGCTTCCGTGGATCAGGACGCTTAACCAGTTCCCATACATTATTCAGCTCAAACTGTTGAAGCTCTTCGTGCATAGCTTGAATCCATTGAGGTTCCATGAAGGCTTCTTCAACTTTCTTGGGTTCTGATATTGAGACGAATGCGAAGTGCCCACAGAAATTTGCTAGCTGAGTTGCCCTTGAACGAGTGAGTGGACCAGGTGCATTGATGCTATCAATTATTCTTTCAATCTGCACTTCATTGGCAACGCGAGGATGTACAGGGCGAAGACTTTGCTCTTGCTGTTCATTGTCGTTGTTGGAAGGAATGTCTTCAGGCTGAGCATTGTCTTCATGTTGATCAGGTGCTGAAATGAAAAGTTCTTCTTCAGGATGAGCTTCAGAAGGTATAATTTCTCCAGTTCCCATTAGCTTGATTGATTCACTGGATGGATCTTCATCTAGCACATTTGGCAGCTGCTCTCTTCGTGAACCGTTGGTCTCATCGAACCGCACATCCACTATTTCAACCACTTTGTAATGAAAGAGATTGAAGACTCTGTAGGAGTGCGAATCCTTTCCATATCCAAGCATAAAACCCTCATGTCCTTTTGGTGCAAATTTTGAGGTGTGATGTGGGTCCTTGATCCAGCACCTTGCGCCAAATACTCTGAAGTAACTGACATTTGGCTTCTTGCCAGTAAGGAGCTCATAAGATGTCTTGTTCAGTAGCTTGTGAAGATAAACACGATTGATTGTATGGCATGCAGTATCAATGGCTTCGGGCCAGAATTTTCTTGGGGGCTTGTATTCATCTAGCATCGTTCTGGCCATCTCAATTAGTGTTCTGTTCTTGCGTTCAACGACGCCATTCTGCTGTGGCGTGTACGGGGCTGAGAATTCATGTGTGATGCCCAAGGTATCAAGATATGTATCAAGGCCAGTGTTCTTGAATTCAGTGCCATTGTCACTTCTGATGTGCTTTATCTTGGCGCCAAAATTGTTCATAGCTCGATTGGCGAAGCGTCTGAAGACATCCTGCACTTCAGTCTTGTAAAGGATTATGTGCACCCAAGTATATCTAGAATAATCATCAACAATAACGAAGCCATAGAGGCAAGCAGTAGTAGTTAGAGTTGAGTAATGAGTGGGACCGAAAAGATCCATGTGAAGCAGTTCGAAGGGTCGAGTAGTAGTCATGATTGTCTTGAAGGGATGTTTGGCCCTCGTCATCTTCCCTGCTTCACAGGCACCGCATAAGTGGTCTTTCTTGAACTTGACGCCCTCGATGCCTATGACATGCTTCTTCTTCGCAAGGGTGTGGAGGTTCCTCATGCCAGCATGTCCAAGCCTCCGATGCCAGAGCCAGCATTCTGAAGCCTTTGCTAGAAGACATACTGCAAGCTGTGGCCCTGCTGAGAAATCTACCACGTACAAATCATCTTTTCGATACCCTTCAAACACTAGAGACTTGTCAGATTCCATTAGTACAAGGCAACGATATTTTCCAAACATTATGATCATGTTCAAATCGCAAAGCATTGAGACAGGCATTAAGTTGAAGCCAAGGGATTCAACAAGCATGACTTTATCCATGTGTTGATCCCTTGAGATTGCAACTCTACCTAGACCCAATACCTTACTTTTACCAGTGTCAGGAAATGTGATGTGGCTCTTGTGGGATGGACGTAAGGTTGAGTCCATAAGAAGACTTCTTTTGCCAGTCATGTGATTTGTACACCCACTGTCAATAATCCATTCTGAAGATGCTGGTGTCGTACCCTACAGTGCAGTTAGGGGGATAGGCTTCACCAAGAGCATTGTGAAGCAAAAACATTTGACGAACCAGTGGGTTATGAAAGCTTAGATCCAGGTTAGGACTAATAGGGAGAGTAGCAAGCGATTCAGGTATGAAGTACATAGTAAGACCATTTGGGCATTTGATCTTGCGCCCTACAAGATGTTTAAGGTCCCCAGCAATAGCGTCAGACGATTTTGGTTTTTTGCTGGAGACCTTTCCCTGCAAAAGAGAGTTAAGCCTTCTTAACCACCCACATCTTCAAGGGTGGCTTAGAAGCAATAAGTCTAAGTGCAGCATCTGAAAATTTTGGCTTTGAAGCCTTAGCAAACAGTCTTCCAGGCGGACAATAGTACTCATAAGAATAAGCAGAATAGTTCTTGGTCTTATGAACATGGCGGTTTGATGAACCGCTCTCATATTCATATGCCTGAGTATGATTTCCCTGCAAAACATTTGCGTTAGTGCGACTCAGGTGAGTCCTCTGTCTGTATGAAGCCTTTGGACCGTATGAAGCCTTTGGTCTGAGGTTTGTCTTCTTCACGTGAGGTGTCATGATGACATTCACAGGAAGACTCTCCAGACACCTTTTCGGAACCCAGATCTTCTTCATAGGTGGTCCATTCCTGCAGTTAGTACCAATGTACCTGGCAAATACTTCACCATTCTGATTCTTAAACAGTATATAGTTTGTATCAAAGGATTCATCAATGATAATGGGGTTAGCACAAGTGAAGCCAGATAGATTGGATGGATCTGCTGAAGGTTCCTTTGCAGCAACCCACATGGTTTTGGGGTACTGCTCAGGTTTCCAGTCAGAGCCATCTGCATTCATTTTCCTTACGAACCCTACACCCTCTTTCCTAGGGTTTCGGTTCAGAATCTGCATTTTCAGGACATCACATAGCGTCTGATGCCCTTTAAGACTTTTGTACATCCCTGTTTCAAGCAATGTCTTCAACCTAGCATTCTCATCAGCAATAGCGGTGGTATCCTCAGCAGAGGGGTTAGTTACCACATCAGTTGAAGATATTGCAACAACAGTAGCAGTAGAACATTCAGCAACAGAAGTAGCATTATCACGCTCAATGCATTTAAGACATGGTGGTTCAAATCCTTCTTGAGCGGGACTGATCTGTTTGCCGCGAAGTGACTCGTTTTCCATTTGAAGATCTTCATGAACCGCTCTCAATTTCTCAAGATCTTGCTTCCTTTGAAGATAATCATAGGAAAGCTTTTCATGAGTTGTTGAGAGAGTTTCATGACGACTTTCAAGTTCCTGATACTTGACGTGAAGATTTTTTATGTCTTCAATTAAGGATTCAGATCGAGTCATTTCAGCACCTAACAGATCATCGCTTCTGTCTAACAGTTTTTGAATATGTTCCATAGCTTTCTGTTGTTCAGTTGCAATTTTAGCAAGTGTTTTGTAGCTAGGTTTTGAACCACAATCAGAGTCATCGTCACTAGATGTTTGATAGTGAGTAGTGCGTGTGTTTACCTTGGCACCGCGTGCCATGAAGCAGTAGGTATAAGCGGAGTAGTCCTTGTCATTTGCATCGGTGTCGGTGATGAAGTCATTGTCTTCAGTGTTGAAGATGGACTTGGCAACGTATGCTTTAGCCAGACTTGCGACGCCTGAGTCGGATTCCTCCTCAGACTCCACCTCCGCCTCCTCTGAAGCAGACTCCTCCTCTGAATCCATTTCCTTGCCAACAAACGCACGTGCCTTGCCAGATGAGCTCTTCTTGTGTGATGAATACTTTGAGGAAGACTTGGAAGAAGACTTTGAGTATTTCTTCTTCTTCTTCTTGTCGTCAGAGTCATATTCCTTGCTCTTCTTCTTCTTTTTGTTCTCATTGTCCCACTATGGACACTCAGAGATGAAGTGGCCAAGTTTCTTGCACTTGTGACATGTTTTCTTCTTGTAGTCATGAGCAGGAGCTTCATCATTCCTTGAACTTGATCGGGAAGACTTTCTGAAGCCTTTCTTCTTGGTGAATTTTTGGAACTTCTTGACAAGCATAGCAAGTTCCCTTCCAATATCTTCAGGATCATCAGAACTGCTGTCAGATTCTTCTTCAGATGAGGAGACAGATTTTGCCTTCAAGGCACGAGTTCGCCCATAGTTTGGACCATAGATATCTCTTTTCTCCGAAAGCTGAAACTCATGTGTGTTGAGCCTCTCAAGTATGTCAGACGGATCGAGTGTCTTGAAATCAGGACGTTCTTGAATCATCAGGGCCAGGATGTCAAACAAACTATCAAGTGATCTCAGCAGCGTCTTGACGACTTCGTGTTTGGTGATCTCAGTGGCGCCGAGGGCTTGAAGCTCATTTGTGATGTCAGTGAGTCGGTCAAATGTGTGCTGGACATTCTCATTGTCATTTCGCTTGAAGCGGTTGAAGAGGTTGCAAAGGACACTGATTCTCTGATCTCTCTGGGTTGAGATGCCTTCATTGACCTTGGAGAGCCAGTCCCAGACCAGCTTGGATGTCTTCAAAGCACTCACACGGCCATACTGTCCTTTGGTCAGATGACCACAGATGATATTCTTGGCAGTAGAGTCCAGTTGAACGAATTTCTTGACATCAGCAGCAGTGACACCTTCTCCAGCCTTGGGAACGTCGTTCTCGACGACATACCATAGGTCGACGTCAATGGTTTCAAGATGCATGCGCATCTTATTCTTCCAGTAGGGATATTCAGTTCCATCAAAGACGGGGCACGCAGCGGAGACTTTAATTATCCCTGCAGTCGACATAGCTAAAACTCCAGGTGGTTAAACCGAATCACACAGAACAAGGGGAGCACCTTGCTCTGATACCAATTGAAAGTGCGTTATATCGACTAGAGGGGGGTGAATAGGCGATTTTTATGAAAGTCTTTAGAACATAGAAGTTTTGAAGACAAACGATAAAAATTAAACCTATTACCATGCAGCGGAAGGTAGACTACACTAGGCAAACCATAGTAAAGTATTCAATGAAGTGAAAGCACAAAGACTAAATAGCAGCTAGGTAGTAAGGATCAGGTAGGAAGATATTGTGAAGCCAAACAGAACACACAGTCACTCAGTGAAGACAAATGATAGTGCAAACATACAATGACTTCACAAGGAGTAATAGTAAGTAAAGTGAAGTGAAGATGAAACCAGTGACTCGTTGAAGACAATGATTTGTTGGACTAGTTCCAGTTGATGTGACAACTGTACGTCTGGTTGGAGCGGCTAGGTATTTAAACCTTAGGACACACAGTCCCGGACACCCAGTCCTGAACACGCAGCTCAGGACACCCAGTCCTCACCGTATTCTCCTTGAGCTAAGGTCACATAGACCTCGCCCAATCACTCTGGTAAGTCTTCAAGGTAGACTCCCAAACCTTCACAGACTTCGTTCACCGGCAATCCACAATGTCTCTTGGATGCTCAGAACGCGACGCCTAACCGGCTGGAGGATGCACAGTCCTCAAGTGTAATAAGTCTTCAGATCACACAGACAAGAAGACTTAAGTGATGCCCAATTCTCTCTGGCTCTGGTGGTTAGGGCTTTATCCTCGCAAGGAATTCTCTCTCAAAGGCTTCAAGGTGGGTTGCTCTCAAACGACAAAAGCCGTACTTTCAATCTGAGCAGCCAACCATTTATGGTTGTAGGGGTGGGCTATTTATAGCCACTTGGCAACCCGACCTGATTTGTCTGAAATGACCCTGGGTCACTAAGGAACTGACATGTGTTCCAACGGTCAGATTTCAAACTCACACCACAACTTTACTTGGGCTACAAGCAAAGCTGACTTGTCCGACTCTGGACAAGATTCGCTCTCATAGTCTTCACTCGAAGACATAGGTTTTTGGTTTAGGCATCACTTCAGTCATTCTGACTGGTTCTCTTGGACCCCACTTAGCAGTACGGTGGTTCCTATGACTCAACACAAAAGAAAAAGAACTACGAAAGATCTAAGTCTTCGAGCTCCATAGGCTTCATATCGTGTCTTCTCTTGTCATAGTCTTCAATGTGAATATCTTCATATACCACCTTTGACTTCAATGTCTTCATACATTTTTAGGGGTCATCTCTGGTAGTAAAACCGAATCAATGAGGGACTTCTACCTATGTTATCCTGCAATTCTCACAAACACATTAGTCCCTCAACTAGGTTTGTCGTCAATACTCCAAAACCAACTAGGGGTGGCACTAGATGCACTTACAAGTATGATCCTACTTCTTCAAGGGACACACAGCCAAGATGATTTCCACCACAAGACCACAAGAAAAGGCAAGGACAAGCTTCAAGAGGAATTGATGCATTTGAAGAAGCTCCTAAGGCCTTGGTCAAGTGGGTTCCCAAGACTACATCAAGTTCCACTTCATCAAGTACAACTACAACTCCGAGGATTCCCATCAAGATGGTGTGGATCCCGAAGAAGAAGAACTAGAGAGTTCTTGAGGGTGACTCCGCCAACATACTTCACTCTTATCATTTTGGCAAGAACAAGTGCAATCAACTTCCACATCTTGCACTAGTTCAAGGAGTCACAAACCCTCTTGTTGGTAAGACAAGGGACAAGGTAACCTAAAAGCTTTCATAGACATCATCTTGTGTGTGCATCACTCTATGTCTATGGATATCCTTGTTTGTTCCTTGTGGGACTAACCCGTGTAGGTATTGAAAGTGCAACTCACTCCAATGGATAGCTCCAAATGATCTACATCAACATTGAGCATCCACATCTTCAACATCTACATGAAGTCATCATCGACAAAACCCAAGGTTAGTTCATCCCTCTTAGGGGGGATATCACATCTAGGGGGAGCTTTACTCTAAGAATTGAGCTAAAAGCAACTCTATGGTGTGAAAACAACAACGCTTTATGTAAAAGTGGTAACCCCACTTGTGCTTAAACGATGAGTATGACCTATGATCAAATGTTCTCATTTGACTCCTAAGTCAATATACTCATATATAGATGACCTACTCATCGCCAAATTGCTTGATAGATGCTAGAATTGGTTGTGCATGCTTTGCCACATATTTCAATTGCCATTTTATTGTGTGAGCATGTTGGTTGCATATTTTACTCATTCAAGGACATCCACTTGTTTTGATTGATTGGTTTCTTTTTCTCTTGCCAAGTGGATGGACAAGAATGCCTAAGAACCATCTGTAGCTATCTATGCTTTTCTCGTCTCAAACTCTATTCATGCTACATCACGAAATTTAATCAAGTTAGATTCGAAACACTCTGTGTGAGGATCACTCGGAGTCCCCGATTCGTCATAGACTTAAACTTCCAAAACTTCTTTGTTCGTTTCGGTCTAAGCGACTCACCCATTTCGGTCATACCGAGATAACTAAGTCGATCTAGGTTTTCAATCTCGGTGCAACCGATTTGAACTTTTTGGTCACACCGAGTTGCAGTAACTGCTTGCAGTTATGCATCTCGGTGCCACCGAGTTGTTCCACTCGGTCACACCGACAGGGTCGGCTATATATACCCACGGGCAAAATTTTGGAAATTTTCTCCGAACTCTTTCGCCCGCGCTTAGCCCGCTCTGCCTCCAGGGTCTCCGGATCGTCCTCCTCATTCGCCAGTTACCTCCTGCCGCTGGTCTCCGCCGTCGTCAACGGGAATCATCCCCGTCATTGCCGCTGTAGCGAGTTCATCACCGAACTAGGGTATGAACTTGATCACTGTGCTATCCATATCTGATTCCTAGCACATTGTGTTCGCCATGAATCTTGCCACGATTGATACTATCTTATCCAGTCAAAAACACTCTGTAGATTAGAGATGATTTGAAAATTTAGGGTTAGGTTTCCGCCGAAACCATCTCGGACCAACCGAGTTGTGGAACTCGGTACCACAAATTCGGCTCAGGCCATTGCACATGTGATTCTCGGTCTGACCGAGAATTGAAAATCGGTGTGATCGAGTTCAGGACTTTGTGAAACCCAAGCAGTCTTGGTGCCACCGAACTGTGACTCGGTCCGACCGAGTTCACTAGTTTAGGTTCCAACAGCTACTTCGGTATCACCGAGTTTACAAATCGGTTGATCTGAAATGCTTTCTGAGGAAAACTAAAACTAAGTTTTTGATCATTCTTTTGCAAAAACCTCTGTATTTTGTGATGCTCATCCACTCTACCTCATCTATAATCTATTCATAGGGTCAGCTGTCAGAGATTGCATTATGTCTGATCAAAGTGACAGTCAGAACAAGTCAGAGGAGGAGGTTCACATGAGTGAGGGCACTAGTCCCTCTAGCAGCTTAGATGATGGAAGCAGGAGCACACCCAGCAACTTGCCAAAAGCTGCCACCAGGGCCAGAAAGAAGAAAACTTCTGATTCTGAGGATGAGGACTATGTGGCTGTTGAGGAAGAGGCCACCTCAAAGAGGAAAGTTATCAAAAAGGAATATGGCACAGCTGCTACCACTAAGCCAGGAATAAAGACAAAAGTTCCTGCCAAGAGAGTTCCTATGTCAAAGGCCAGAACATCCACTCAAGAAACTTAGGGATCTGCACCCAAAGAACAGGTTGTGGCAGAGAAGAAAAGGAAAGAGAGGGTCAAGAAGACCATGACCAGAGTAATTGGAAAGCCATCTATGATGAGAGACTTTGAAGAGGAAGAGGAAGAAGATGTTGCACCAGCACCTAAGGCACAGAAACTTATGGGAGATGCCATAAGATCAGGGGCTGCTTCATCTAAGCACAAAGAAGCTCCCAAGCCAGCTGCTCCAAAACCCAAAACTGCACCAAAGAGGAGTACCCGGAACATTCTAGCTGCTAAGAAAAACAAGGCCCCAGTGCCTGAAACTGTTGCTGAAGAAGAAGATTATGAGACACATGTTTTGAGGAAGTTAAAACCAAAAATTCTAGATCATAATGATGCTCATCCTCTAGCAGAAAACATGAAGATCAGGAAGGACTCGGGATTGAGGCTATGGAGAGAGTCGGATCCATATGCCACCAGAAGGAGAACTGTTGTGGACTACAGGTTCCATACCAAAGAACATCAGGATTTTTATGAGACAGTGTTGCTTGACAAGAAACCAATAGTATGTGACATGAGATGGGTCAACTGGAAGTACATCAAGGAGAATGAAGAACACTATCCAGGAGTATATGATAGTTTCAAGGCTTGTGGAGTTGATGAGTTTGTGGCTCAAAAGCTCACAAAGTGGAATGATGAGCTTATCATGCAGTTCTACTCCACAGCTCACTTCTGCCCATATGGCAAGATAGTCTGGATGTCTGAAGGCACTAGATACCAGTCAACAGTAGCAGAATGGGCTCAATTGATCAATGCTCCTGAGGAGAATGAAGATGACTTGGATGTCTATGCCAAGAAGAAGAAGGATCACAACTCCATGGCTAGCATGTACAAGGAGATTCCTGATGCAGATCTTGAGACTCACCAATTTGGATTAGTGAAACACCTGCTGTCAGGACTGCCTACTATCAATTGGATCCTCAGGCACACTCTTTTGCCCAAGTCTGGTGATAACAGAATGATCAGAGGCTACTCCATCAATCTGCTACATATATTTGATGTGCCACAAAAGTTCAAGGTCATGAGTCTTATAGTTGAAACTATCAAGAGGACAGCTGCTGACCAAAAGAGAAGCTGTGGGTATGCACCACAGATCTAGGAGTTGATTAACTCCAACATGGGCCCGGGCACATACTTGTTGGACAAGGAGCACATGCCTATCTATCCAGACTTTAAGGACAACCAAGTGGTTATGAATGAGGATGAACCATCTTCTGTGCACGTTCAAGCAAAGAGGGAGAAGGCAAAGGCTGAGAAAGCTGCAAAGATGCCAACCATGGAAGATGCATCTTAGTATCTTCTGAAGAGCAAGCAAGATCAGCTTGTCTACTTGATTGCATCCACTCTAAGGATTGAGAAAGGGATGGCCACCCTGACTCAAAACTAGGAGAGCTTGGGAAGGATCGTGAAGCAGAAGTTCTATGACATGGATGTGAAGGTAACTGAGATCCAGTCTGTTGTGGAGCCACTTCAGGATGATATGCAGGAGAGGAAGGGCAAGACAACCACTGAGGCATTTGCCAGACTGCCTAGAGCTCAGAGGTCAACTGCAGTGCTAGTAACAGACACCAGAGTCACTTCATCTGCACTAGCTACAGCTTCAGTGCCACAAGCTCCAGCACCTACTCCATCAGCTCCATCTACATCGACTGAAGCCTTCGTTCTTGGAGTTCTCCGGACACCACCACCTGAAGACCAAGCCTGAGAGACGATCTAGTGCTATGCATTTTCTATGAGCTTTTTGGTAACTTATTGACAAAGGGGGAGAAAAATTATAGATCATAGGCTTCGAGAGAGAGTGTTGCTTTTTATTCTCTCTTGCTTTGGTGGTTGAACTTTATTTGCTTGATTGAGATACTTTCTGTCTGTGTGATACTTGGATGATCATGTGTGTTTGATCATATGCTACATTAATGCTTGTTGGATGACATTATCATTTTATCCCTATATGATCATTCACTTTGCTTGGTGATGAGTGCATGTATTTAATTATTATCATTTTGAGCGCTCCACCAAGATGTATGTGACATGGAAGAGTAACCCATGAGCCTAATTCTCTGTGCATTTGCAGTCCAAAGCAAATCATAAACTATGCACAAATTTAGGGGGAGCTCTTGCTTTTCACATACTTCTCAAAGCGACAATGTTTTTCACTCTTATTATCATCATTGTCGAAGCTTTGATCTATATGTTGTCATCAATTACCAAAAAGGGAGATTGAAAGTGCAACTATCTCTGGGTGGTTTTGGTAATTCCTAACAACATATAGCTCATTGAGCTAACATTATTCCAAGATTATTTCAGGAAAAGCTCAATGAATGGCATGGCATGGATGAGGAAAGTGGATCCCTCAAAATTCTAAGGACAAAAAGTTTGGCTCAAGTCAAAGCTCAAGACTCTACATTTTATATTTTAGTGATCCAAGATCACATTGAGTCTATAGGAAAAGCCAATACTATCAAGGAGGGATGAGGTGTTGATGAGGTTCTTGCTTCATAGTGCTTAGTGATATGCTCCAAAACCCTCAACTACCTTCCCACATCCACATATGACCTAAACCAAAAGTCAAACTCGGCCCCACCAATTCTTTCTATCCGGCGCCACCGAGTTCAGATGTCATAGCCACTGCCACAAACCCTAGGCAAATCGGTCTCACCGATAGGGATCTCGGTCACACCGAGATGGGGTTGTAATCTCTCTGTCTCCCTTCGTAACGTTTCGGTCCTACCGAGATGAGCGATCGGCCCCATCGAGATTGCAATGTAAACTCTTTGTTGACCTTTTGTAACATTTCAGACCCACCGAAATGAGCAAATCGGTCCCACCGAGTTTACCTGACCAACTCTCCGGTTAGCTTATTACCAAAATCGGTCCCACCGAGTTTGTGTAATCGGTCACACTGAGATTACGTTATGCCCTAACCCTAACCATATCGGTCCTACCGAGTTGCATCTCAGTCCCACCAAAAATCCTAACGGTCACTAGGTTTGCTAAATCGGTCCGACCGAGTTTCTCAATTCGGTCTCACCGAGATTGGTAAATTGTGTGTAACGGTTAGGTTTTGTGTGGAGGCTATATATACCCCTCCACCCACTCTTCATTCGGAGAGAGCCATCAGAACTACCTACACTTCCAATACATTTTCTGAGAGAGAACCACCTACTCATGTGTTGAGGCCAAGATATTCCATTCCCCCATATGAATCTTGATCTCTAGCCTTCCCCAAGTTGCTTTCCACTCAAATCTTCTTTCCACCAAATCCATATCCTGTGAGAGAGAGTTGAGTGTTGGGGAGACTATCATTTGAAGCACACAAGGAGTTCATCATCAACACACCATTTGTTACTTCTTGGAGAGTGGTGTCTCCTAGATTGGCTAGGTGTCACTTGGGAGCCTCCGACAAGATTGTGGAGTTGAACCAAGGAGTTTGTAAAGGCAAGGAGATCGCCTACTTCGTGAAGATCTACCGCTAGTGAGGCAAGTCCTTCGTGGGCGATGGCCATGGTGGGATAGACAAGGTTGCTTCTTCGTGGACCCTTCGTGGGTGGAGCCCTCCGTGGACTCGCGCAACCGTTACCCTTCGTGGGTTGAAGTCTCCATCAACGTGCGATAGCACCACCTATCGGAACCACGACAAAAACATCCGTGTCTCAATTGTTTGAATTCTCCAAACCCTTCTTACATTCTTGCAAGTTGCATGCTTTACTTTCCGCTGCTCATACTCTTTGCATGCTTGCTTGAATTGTGTTGATTGCTTGACTGCTAAGATAGCTAAAATCTGCCCACAAGACTAAAATTGGGAAAAGAATAGATTTTTAATTGCAAGTAGTCTAATCACCCCCTTAGACATACTTTCGATCCTATAAAGATGCAGCAAAGTAGCGTAAGTATTTCCCTCAGTTTTTGAGAACCAAGGTATCAATCCAGTAGGAGGCTACGCGCGAGTCCCTCGTACCTACACAAAAACAATAGCTCAACGCAACCAACGCTCTTAGGGGTTGTCAATCCCTTCATGGTCACTTACGAAAGTGAGATCTGATAGAGATGATAAATAATATTTTTGGTATTTTTGGTATAGAGATGCAAAGTAAAAGTAAAAGCAAAGCAATAATAAAGTGATGGAGATTGATATGATGAGAAAGAGACCC
The DNA here is from genome assembly GCF_003073215.2 of Triticum urartu. Classification (NCBI taxonomy): domain Eukaryota; kingdom Viridiplantae; phylum Streptophyta; class Magnoliopsida; order Poales; family Poaceae; genus Triticum; species Triticum urartu. Next base: position 531,485,677 of record NC_053023.1, on the reverse strand, counting down.
GGGGGCCATAGGTTTCACTAGTGGCTTCTCTCAAGAGCATAAGTATTCTACGGTGGGTGAACAAATTACTGTTGAGCAATTGACAGAATTGAGCATAGTTATGAGAATATCTAGGTATGATCATGTATATAGGCATCACGTCCGAGACAAGTAGACCGACTCCTGCCTGCATCTACTACTATTACTCCACTCATCGACCGCTATCCAGCATGCATCTAGAGTATTAAGTTAAAAACAGAGTAACGCCTTAAGCAAGATGACATGATGTAGAGGGATAGTTTCATGCAATATGATAAAAACCCCATCTTGTTATCCTCGATGGCAACAATACAATACGTGCCTTGCAGCCCCTTCTGTCACTGGGAAAGGACACCGCAAGATCGATCCCAAAGCTTAGCACTTCTCCCATGGCAAGAAAAACCAATCTAGTAGGCCAAACCAAACTGATAATTTGAAGAGACTTGCAAAGATAACCAATCATACATAAAAGAATTCAGAGAAGATTCAAATATTATTCATAGATAGACTTGATCATAAACCCACAATTCATCGGTCTCATCAAACACACCGCAAAAAGAAGATTACATCGAATAGATCTCCACAAGAGAGTGGGAGAACAATGTATTGAGATCCAAAAGGAGAGAAGAAGCCATCTAGCTACTAACTATGGACCCGTAGGTCTGAAGTAAACTACTCACACTTCATAGGATGGTCTTGGATGATGATGTAGAAGCCCTCCGTGATCGATGCCCCCTCTGGCGGAGCTTCGGAACAGGCTCCAAGATGGGATCTCGTGGATACAGAAAGTTACGGCGGTGGAATTAGGTTTTTGTCTCCGTCCCCGATCGTTTGGGGGTACGTAGGTATATATAGGAGGAAGAAGTACGTCGGTGGAGCTTCGAGGGGCCCATGAGGCATGGGGCGCGCCCTGGGGGCGCCCTGGGGGGGGCCTCCACCCTTGTGGCCGCCTCGTGGCTTTCTTGACGGAGGGTCCAAGTCTCCTGGATCTTATCTGATGAGAAAATCACGTTTCCGAAGGTTTCATTCCGTTTGGACTCCGTTTGATATTATGTTTCTCCGAAACATTGAAATAGGCAAAAAAACAGCAATTCTAGGCTGGGCCTCCGGTTAATAGGTTAGTCCCAAAAATAATATAAAAGTGGAAAATAAAGCCCAATATAGTCCAAAATAGTAGATAATATAGCATGGAGCAATAAAAAATTATAGATACGTTGGAGACGTATCAAGCATCCCCAAGCTTAATTCCTGCTCATCCTTGAGTAGGTAAATGATAAAAACAGAATTTTTGATGCAGAGTGCTACTTGGCATAATTTTAATGTAATTCTTCTTAATTGTGGTATGAATATTCAAATCTTAAAGATTCAATAAAAAAGTTCATATTGACATAAAAATGATAATACTTCAAGCATACTAACTAAGCAATTATGTCTTCTCAAAATAACATGGCCAAAGAAAGTTCATCCCTACAAAATCCTATAGTTTAGTCATGTTTCATTTTCGTCACACAAGAATGCTCTCATCATGCACAACCCCGATGACAAGCCAAGCAATTGTTTCATACTTTAGCAATCTCAAACCTATAAACTTTCACGCAATATATGAGCGCGAGCCATGGACATAGCTCTATGGGTGGAATATAATATAATGAGGGGGTTATGTGGAGAAAACAAAAAAGGAGAAAGTCTCACGTCAATGAGGCTAATCAATGGGCTATGGATATGCCCACCGATTCATGTTAATGCAAGGAGTAGGGATTGCCATGCAACGGATGCACTAAGCTATAAATGTATGAAAGCTCAACAAAAGAAACTAGTGGGTGTGCATCCAACTTGCTTGCTCACGAAGACCTAGGGCACTTGAGGAGGCCCATTGTTGGAATATACAAGCCAAGTTCTATAATGAAAAATTCCCACTAGTATATGAAAGTGATAACATGAGAGACTCTCTACTATGAAGATCATGGTGCTACTTTGAAGCACAAGTGTGGTAAAAGGATAGTAACATTGTCCCTTCTCTCTTTTTCTCTCATTTTTTGGGCTTTCTTTTTTTATGGCCTTCTCTTTTTGGGCCTTCTCTTTTTTATGGCCTTTTTTATTCCTCATTTGGGACAATGCTCTAATAATGATGATCATCACACTTCTATTTATTTACAACTCAATGATTACAACTCGATACTAGAACAAAGATGACTCTATATGAATGCCTCCGGCGGTGTACCGGGATATGCAATGAACCAAGAGTGACATGTATGAAAGAATTATGAACGGTGGCTTTGCCACAAATAACTATGTCAACTACATGATCATGCTAAGCAATATGACAATGATGAATGTGTCATGATAATCGGAATGGTGGAAAGTTGCATGGCAATATATCTCGGAATGGCTATGGAAATGCCATAATAGGTAGGTATGGTGGCTGTTTTGAGGAAGATATAAGGAGGTTTATGTGTGAAAGAGCGTATCATATCACGGGGTTTGGATGCACCGGCGAAGTTTGCCAACTCTCAATGGTGAGAAAGGGCAATGCACGGTACCGAAGAGGCTAGCAAGGATGGAAGGGTGAGAGTGGTATAATCCATGGACTCAACATTAGTCATAAAGAACCACATACTTATTGCAAAAATCTACAAGTCATCAAAACCTCGCACTACGCGCATGCTCCTAGGGGGATAGATTGGTAGGAAAAGACCATCGCTCGTCCCCGACCGCCACTCATAAGGAAGACAATCAAATAACACCTCATGTTTCAAATTTGTTACATAACGTTTACCATACGTGCATGCTACGGGACTTGCAAACTTCAACACAAGTATTTCTCAATTTCACAACTACTCAACTAGCACGACTTTGATATTATTACCTCCATATCTCAAAACAATCATCAAGCATCAAACTTCTCTTAGTATTCAACACACTCATAAGAAAGTTTTATTATTAATCTTGCATACCAAGCATATTAGGATTTTAAGAAAATTACCATGCTATTAAGACTCTCAAAATAATCTAAGTGAAGCATGAGAGATCAATAGTTTCTATAAAACAAATCCACCACCGTGCTCTAAAAGATATAAGTGAAGCACTAGAGCAAAACTATAAAGCTCAAAAGATATAAGTGAAGCACATAGAGTATTCTATCAAATTCCAAATCATGTATGGCTCTCTCAAAAGGTGTGTACAGCAAGGATGATTGTGGTAGACTAAAAAGCAAAGACTCAAATCATAAAAGACGCTCCAAGCAAAACACATATCATGTGGTGAATAAAAATATAGCTCCAAGTAAAGTTACCGATAGAAGTAGACGAAAGAGGGGATGCCTTCCGGGGCATCCCCAAGCTTTGGATTTTAGGTGTCCTTAGATTATCTTGGGGGTGCCATGGGCATCCCCAAGCTTAGGCTCTTGCCACTCCTTGTTCCATAATCCATCAAATCTTTACCCAAAACTTGAAAACTTCACAACACAAAACTTAAAGTAGAAAATCTCGTGAGCTCCGTTAGCGAAAGAAAACAAAAGACCACTTCAAGGTACTGTAATGAACTCATTCTTTATTTATATTGGTGTTAAACCTACTGTATTCCAACTTCTCTATGGTTTATAAACTATTTTACTAGCCATAGATTCATCAAAATAAGCAAACAACACACGAAAAACAGAATCTGTCAAAAACAGAACAGTCTGTAGTAATCTGTAGCTAGCGCAAGATCTGGAACCCCAAAAATTCTAAAATAAATTTATGGACGTGAGGAATTTATCTATTAATCATCTGCAAAAATAATTAACTAAATATCACTTTCAAATAAAAATGACAGCAGTTCTCGTGAGCGCTAAAGTTTCTGTTTTTTACAGCAAGTTCAACAAGACTTTCCCCAAGTCTTCCCAACGGTTCTACTTGGCACAAACACTAATTAAACACAAAAAACACAACCAAAACAGAGGCTAGATAATTTATTTATTACTAAACAGGAGCAAAAAGCAAGGAATAAAAATAAAATTGGGTTGCCTCCCAACAAGCGCTATCGTTTAACGCCCCTAGCTAGGCATAACAAGCAAGAATAGATCTAGGTATTGCCATCTTTGGTAGGCAATCCATAAGTGGCTCTCATGATAGATTCATATGGTAATTTTATTTTCTTTCTGAAAGTGTTCCATGCCCTTTTTAATGGAAATTAAAATCTAATATTCCCTTCCTTCATATCAATAACTGCACCAACCGTTCTAAGGAAAGGTCTACCAAGAATAATAGGGCAAGAAGGATTGCAATCTATATCAAGAACGATAAAATATACGGGCACATAATTCCTATTTGCAACAATAAGAACATCATTAATTCTTCCCATAGTTTCTTAATAGTGGAATCCGCAAGATGCAAGTTTAGAGAGCAATCATCAAAAATCACGGAAATCTAGCAAATCACACAAAGTTTTGGGAATAGTAGAGACACTAGCACCCAAATCACACAAAGCATAAAACTCATAATTTTTAATTTTAATTTTAATAGTAGGTTCCCACTCATCATAAAGTTTTCTAGGGATAGAAACTTCCAATTCAAGTTTTTCTTCATAAGATTGCATCAAGGCATCAACGATATGTTTAGTAAACGCTTTATTTTGACTATAACGTGAGGAGATTTTAGCACGGATTGCAAGAAATACAATCAATTAAAGCAATTTTCATAATTAAATTCCTTGAAATCCATATAGTGGGTTTAGCACATCTAGGGTTTTAATTTCTTCAATCCCACTTTTATCAAATTTAGCATCAAGATCAACAAATTCCGAATTCTTAGAACGCCTTCTAGGTAAAGGTGGATCATATTCAGTCCCATCATTATCAAGATTCATATTGCAAAACAAAGATTTAATAGGGGACACATCAATAACTTTTAGATCTTCATCATTATTTTCATAGGAACTAGAAGAACATGCTTTAATAAAGGCATGTTTCATAGCACGCGTCCGAGCGGTTCTTTCCTTGCACTCATCAATGGAAATTCTCATGGCTTTGAGAGACTCATTGATATCATGTTTAGGAGGAATAGATCTAAGTTTCAAAGAATCAACATCAAGAGCAATTCTATCAACGTTCCTAGCCAAATCATCAATCTAAAGCAATTTTTCTTCAATCATAGCATTAAAATTCTTTTGCGAAGAAGTAAATTCCTTATTATTAGATTCAAAATCAGAGGGCATATTATTATAATTTCCATAATAATTGTTGTAGGAATTACCATAATTATTAGAGGGATTACTAGGATAAAGCCTAGGATTGAAATTTCCTCTATACGCGTTGTTACCAAAATTGTTCCTACCAACAAAATTCACATCCATAGATTTATTATTCTCAATCAAGGTAGACAGGGGCATATCATTAGGATCATAATAAACACTCTTATTAGCAAATAATTTCATAAGTTCATCCATCTTTCCACTCAAAACATTAATTTCTTCTATCGCATGCACCTTTTATTAGTGGATCTTTCAGTGTGCCATTGAGAATAATTAATGATAATATTATCTAGGAGTTTAGTAGCATATCCTAAAGTGATTTCCATAAAAGTGCCTCCCGCGGCCGAATCTAAAAGATTTCTAGAAGAAAAATTCAACCCGGCATAAAAATTTTGTATAACCATCCACAAATTCAAACCATGAGTAGGGCAATTATGTATCATTAATTTCATTCTCTCCCAAGCTTGTGCAACATGTTCATGATCAAGTTGTTTAAAATTCATAATATCGTTTCTAAGAGAGATGATCTTAGCGGGAGGAAAATACTTATAGATAAAAGCATCTTTGCACTTGTTCCATGAATCAATACTATTTTTAGGCAAAGATGAAAACCAAGCTTTAGCAAGATCTCTAAGCGAAAAAGTAAATAGCTTCAATTTAACAATATCATTATCGACATATTTCTTCTTTTGCACATCACACAAATCAACGAAGCTATTAAGATGGGTAGCGGCATCTTCACTAGGAAGGCCGGAGAACGGATCTTTCATGACAAGATTCAGCAAAGCAGCATTAATTTCACAAGATTTAGCATCGGTAAGAGGAGAAATCGGAGTGCTAATAAAATTATTGTTGTTGGTATTGGTGAAGTCACACGATTTAGTATTATCTTGAGCCATCGCGACAAACAAGCAATCCAACACACGAGCAAACAAAAAGCAAACGGGCAAAAGAGGCAAATAGAGAGAGAGAGGGAGGGAGGAGGATAGAGAGAGAGAGAGGGCGAATAAAACAACAAGGGTGAAGTGGGGGAGAGGAAAACGAGAGGCAAATGGCAAATAATGTAATGCGGGAGATAGGGATTGTGATGGGTACTTGGTATGTTGACTTTTGCGCAGACTCCCCGGCAACGGTGCCAGAAATTCTTCTTGCTACCTCTTGAGCACTGCGTTGGATTTCCCCGAAGAGGAGAGGATGATGCAGCTAAGTAGCGTAAGTATTTCCCTCAGTTTTTGAGAACCAAGGTATCAATCCAATAGGAGGCTACGCGCGAGTCCCTCGTACCTACACAAAAACAATAGCTCAATGCAACCAACGCACTTAGGGGTTGTCAATCCCTTCACAGTCACTTACGAAAGTGAGATCTGATAGAGATGATAAATAATATTTTTGGTATTTTTGGTATAGAGATGCAAAGTAAAAAGTAAAAGCAAAGTAAAAGCAAAGCAATAATAAAGTGATGGAGATTGATATGATGAGAAAGAGACCCGGGGGCCATAGATTTCACTAGTGGCCTCTCTCAAGAGCATAAGTATTCTACGGTGGGTGAACAAATTACTGTTGAGCAATTGACAGAATTGAGCATAGTTATGAGAATATCTAGGTATGATCATGTATATAGGCATCACGTCCGAGACAAGTAGACCGACTCCTGCCTTCATCTACTACTATTACTCCACTCATCGACCGCTATCTAGCATGCATCTAGAGTATTAAGTTAAAAACAGAGTAACGCCTTAAGCAAGATGACATGATGTAGAGGGATAGTTTCATGTAATATGATAAAAAAAACCCATCTTGTTATCCTCGATGGCAACAATACAATACGTGCCTTGCTGCCCCTTCTGTCACCGGGAAAGGACACCGCAAGATCGAACCCAAAGCTAAACACTTCTCCCATGGCAAGAAAAACCAATCTAGTTGGCCAAACCAAACTGATAATTCAAAGAGACTTGCAAAGATAACCAATCATACATAAAAGAATTCAGAGAAGATTCAAATATTATTCATAGATAGACTTGATCATAAACCCACAATTCATCGATCTCAACAAAGACACCGCAAAAAGAAGATTACATCGAATAGATCTCCACAAGAGAGGGGGGAGAACATTGTATTGAGATCCAAAAGGAGAGAAGAAGCCATCTAGCTACTAACTATGGACCCGTAGGTCTGAAGTAAACTACTCACACTTCATCGGAGGGTCTTGGATGATGATGTAGAAGCCCTCTGTGATCGATGCCCCCTCTGGCGGAGCTCCGGAACAGGCCCCAAGATGGGATCTCATGGATACAGAAAGTTATGGCGGTGGAATTAGGTTTTTGGCTCCGTCCCCGATCGTTTGGGGGTACGTAGGTATATATAGGAGGAAGAAGTACGTCGGTGGAGCTTCGAGGGGCCCACGAGGCAGGGGCGCGCCCTAGGGGGGGTACCCTCCACCCTCATGGCCGCCTCGTGGCTTTCTTGACGGAGGGTCCAAGTCTCCTGGATCTTATCTGATGAGAAAATCATGTTTCCAAAGGTTTCATTCCGTTTGGACTCCGTTTGATATTATGTTTCTCCGAAACACTGAAATAGGCAAAAAAACAACAATTCTAGGTTGGGCCTCCGGTTAATATGTTAGTCCCAAAAATAATATAAAAGTGGAAAATAAAGCCCAATATAGTCCAAAACAATAGATAATATAGCATGGAGCAACCAAAAATTATAGATACGTTGGAGACGTATCAGAGACCACATGTCAACAAAACATGGTGCGTAATTTCTCGTACAAAATGCCATCTGGCCGCGTTGGCCCGAGGTGCCGCATTAGTTGTCGACCTTTATTTTTTTAACATACAATCTGAGTGGATAGCTCCTGTGGTCATCACACATGAGCGGATATATTGGTGGGCTAGGTGGGCAGGCGGCAACAATCTAAGTGCTAAAAGAGTTGATCCAATGCTTGGTTTTATTTGGAATTTCCAACTATGACCGTTGGATATAGAGTGAATCAATGGCTTACGTTCAAAGTTATTCTCATACTGTAGAATGGTATAGGAACATGGAGAGATTTCGTTGATTTTATATCACTGAATAATATAAAATATTATGAGTGCAGACGTTTCACCACGAGGTTTGTTGCTCCTTCTCGGTCGTCGGGAATCTATGTTCTTCCACTCTTTCGTTTAAGACATGAGCTTTGTTCATCCTTTTGCCGACACGCGGGACATCTATATGCCTCCATTTTAAAAATCATACTATATGCCTCCATGACACGCGGGACATCTAGCATCAAGGTGGCGTGTCATGCAAGAAAATGGAGATATGCAGTGCGTAAGTGAGTCGTGCACTTCGATGGCACCTACTACGCAATATTTTTTCTCCTCGATGGCATGTGAATAGTGCACGTACTCAATGACAGAGCACGTGATGGTAGCCATGGACATGGTCGGCCCTTTTTGAAGAGAGTACTAATAAATAACTTTGATGTGTCTCGTCAACTCGCAGAATGACGAGAAGCTTGCTTACTACGCCTTCTCCCTCGCCAACGCGTGCGCGGTGGCTCGCAGCATGAGGAGAAACTTTTGCTTAGAAGCGGTGGATGTGCCGCAGTTCATTTGGTGTCAGATTGCCAAAAGTACTACTGTAGTACCATAATTATTGTTCGACTTCTGGAGGAGGAGAAGAGCCAAGCGCAAGGTCACCTACTAACCTAGTACAGTACTACTATAGCCAAAGCTGGTCCACCTTTTTAGAGCATGGTAATTAATATAGGCGGCTCTTGCAGTGGCACATCATTCAGAGCAAGTACTCTCTTCGTAGGAACAAAGGAAGTGAAACAAAAGTTGGAGTGGATGCTATATTGCCAATTAAAACATGATTACATGGGGGAAAATCCTATAGCATTCTATCCTATGAATCAAACGACCAATGTAGGAAAATTATGAGGGGGCCTCTCCAACAGTGTTCCTCGGCTCGCACCTAGCATAACGGTGGTCGAACTTGGAGTCATTCATCTGGTACACGTGGCATCTCTGATCTGGTCACAAGGTGACGCAACCTCTCACTTCGTCCGCCATTTGAAGTGGCGCGCCGGTGGAGGGCTAGCATACTCCAATATTAGGTTGGCTATATGTGATGTGGCAACTTCATATACTAACCAGATGTTGTCTATACTACTACGGTACTCACACTCCAAGAAGTGACTCGAAAACCATTCATAAATTGAGTCTATGACATGCATTTGCAAATGTACCATTCATTACATACAACAAGTCATCAACACACAACGACAACGAGGATACATGTTGGATTATAGATTATTTCCAACAAAACATTCTAGTAAATACTGAAGTTTTCATCACCCAACAAATAAGAAGCAATGAAATGAACTTCAACTCAACCAATCCTCGGCGTTGGAAACGCTTGCTTTGAACCATAGGTGCTCTAGGAAGGGCCATCTATTGTCAATATTGAGAGCAACGCATGACTGATCATCCAGTTTGAAGATGCATATATCAGGACCAGGGTAGGGAAACACTGCAATGTCCAAGGAATAGATACAGTTGCTTCCCATAAATTGTAGTAATGTTGTGTCAACAGCAGTTGGATCGCCTTTCACCATCATTGGATAGTTTTGTCCAAGGAAGAGCGAGTTTTCTCCAAGACTATCAATACTGTACCAGGGAGAAGGTGTTGGCGCTAGCACACTAGTATCCATCAGGAATACCCTGCAACGGGTGTTGGAATAGGTCCGGAGAGGACGACCATGGGAGACAACACGTGCTCCCTTAGTAGTAACAATCTCATTGCACTATATACAGACAAGAAGAGGTGATCCATTGGAATTAGTTGCCAGGCGCCACTGAGTATATAAGTTCTGCTCGTCCTCATGCTCGTGATCATCACATCGTCATCTCCCCCTTGGTTATAAAATTTTTCAAGTATAGGTGCTGGAATGTTCACATGACCTTGGAAACACAAGAAGAAGGTTAATTACTAAAGGGAAATTTGCTAACCCACATGCATGTGGATGAAACAATTATAATTACGATGGAAGACAAACGTACCGAAACTACGAGGATCCCATGCAAAAACACTGCCACAAGTGGTGGCAGCAAACACTAGATCCTCGTATTCAATTGCATCACAGTACTCATCAGTGTACAGAAACTGATTTTTGAGCAATATCCATGGACGAACCGTGGAATCAGTAACGACGACAACAAGCTTGTCAAAGATAACAAGAACTTCATAGTTCTTGTAATTCCAAGAGCGGTTGGGAACTCGACAAATTGCTATCTTCCGTAGACAACAGCGACCATGATCATATTTGAACGTGCGTAGATCATCTGTGTGCTCAACCTGTAACACCCCTCGATGCGGCTATATCTCCTACGTGTCGAAGCACGACTTAGAGGCATAACCGCATTGAAAGCAATGTTGCAAGTAACGTAATCTTCACAACAACCCATGTAAATAGATAAAAGGGGAAAGGATACATAGTTGGCTTACACTCGCCACGTCACACAAATACATGAATAACATTACAATCATCCAATACAATCATGGTCCGACTACGGTACCAAAATAAAGATCAACCCCAACATGCGACACGGTCCACGATCGCCCCAACTGGGCACCACTACTGATCATCTGGGAAAGACACATAGTAACGGCGAGAGTCTCCATCGAACTCCCACTTGAGCTCAAGCGCATCGTCTGGAACGGTATCATCGGTCCCTGCATATGGTTGTGGAAGTAAACTGTGAGTCACGGGGACTCAGCAATCTCACACCCTCGCGATCGAGACTATTTAAGCTTATAGGTAAGGCAAAGGTATGATGTGGAGCTGCAGCAAGTGACTAGCATATATGGTGGCTAACCTATTCGCAAAAGAGAGCGAGAAGAGAAGGAAAAAGCATGGTCGAACAACTATGATCAAGAAGTGATCCTAGAACTACCTACGTCAAGCATTACTCCAACACCGTGTTCACTTCCCGGACTCCGCCGAGAAGAGACCATCACGGTTACACACGTGGTTGATTCATTTTAATTAAGTTAAGTTTCATGTTATCTACAACCGGACATTAACAAATTCCCATCTGCCCATAACCGCGGGCACGGCTTTCGAAAGTTCAAATCCCTGCAGGGGAGTCCCAACTTAGCCCATCACAAGCTCTCACGGTCAACGAAGGATATTCCTTCTCCCGAGACATTCCGATCAGACTCGGCATCCCGGTTTTACAAGACATCCTCGACAATGGTAAAACAAGTCCAGCAAGACCGCCCGAATGTGCCGACAAATCCCGATAGGAGCTGCACATATCTCGTTCTCAGGGCACACTCAAATGAGACTAGCTACGAGTAAAACCAACCCTGAAGTTTCCTCGAGGTGGCCCCGCAGGCAGCTCAATCGGACCAACACTCAGAGGAGCACTGGCCCAGGGGGGTTTAAATAAAGATGACCCTCGGGCTCCGGAAACCCAAGAGAAAAAGAGGCTAGGTGGCAAATGGTAAAAGCAAGGTTGGGCATTGTTGGAGGAGTTTTATTCAAGGCGAACTGTCAAGGGGTTCCCATTATAACCCAACCGCGTAAGGAACACAAAATCCAGGAACATAACACCGGTATGACGGAAACTAGGGCGACAAGAGTGGAACAAAACACTAGGCAAAAGGCCGTGTCTTCCACCCTTTATCAAGTATATAGGTGCATTAAGATAAACAAGATAATATGGTGATATCCCAACAATAAACAATGTTCCAACAAGGAACGATCTCCAATCTTCACCTGCAACTAGCAACGCTATAAGAGGGGCTGAGCAAAGCGGTAACATAGCCAATCAACGGTTTGTTAGGATATGGTGGGTTAGAGGTTTGACATGGCAATTTGGGAGGCATGATAAGCAAGTGGTAGGTATCGTAGCATAGGCATAGCTAAAGAGCGAGCATCTAGCAAGCAAAGATAGAAGTGATTTCGAGGGTATGATCATCTTGCCTGCAAAGTTGTCAGAGTTGACTTGATCCTCGTAAGCGAACTCAATGGTCTCCTCGTTCGTGAACTCGTCTCCCGGCTCTACCAAAACAAGAACAACAAGAAAACAGAACACAATCAACCACGTGCAATGCTCAAACAACATGATGCAAACATGGTATGCTATGCGGGATGCGGTATGTGATGCATATGCAAGATTTGACAAGGAATGATTGAACCTGGCCTCAACATGGAAATCCAAGAGTGCCACTGGAAAGGTTAGGTGATTTCGGTTGAAATCGATATAAAGATCACCGGAATCGGATGCACGGTTTGGAAATGGCAAGCAAATCAAATATGGCACCGGTCTGCGATAATCAGCAAGTAGCCAACTAAATGCATCAAGATAAATGTGCTACGGCACTCAAACATGACAACAAAATACATGGCAGGGATTCACTCATGATGCTTGACAAAAGATGAACACTGAGCTAGGGCTAATTCATCCAATAACAGGTTCAAACAAGCATGGCAAAAATGCAAATGATAACAGGTTTCAGACTTAGTGAAATTAACACAAGTTTGGAATTTATCATCAGGAAGCACACTTTAGAGCATGAAAAGTACATGCTACAGGAACTTAACATGGCAAATCAAGGCATGGCATGAAGCTACTCAAAGCACTTAACAAAAGTCCCTTAGTGACCTTGAGCCAAAAGGGATCAGAAAATACAATTGCAAGCATGTGAACATGGCAAAAACATAAACAGATCTCAGACTTAGTGAAAAACTGGAGCATGCAAAACAGTTAACGAGTAGGCATGTTTACGAGCTCGATGCACTCACTACAGAGCATGGCATGACAAACTAAGCATACACCCATCAAGACGACATGGCATAGGAGCTAGAAATGGCAAGCACAACAACATAGCATGCACGGATCAATAGCAACATCCTCGGCAAAATCGCTAATCATGTCAACAATCTGCCAGGATTCACGATATAGCAAAAGTAGAGCTCGATTGACTCAAGCTAGGTTGCTCCATAAATGCAAACAAAGACATGGATGGATAGAGCACCATAATGTTAACAAAACATCCTTACTGATCATCCTCAAAAGAGGCACGGATCACTAGGAAACAACATGAACATATGGCATAACGACAAAATCAGGACAAGGACTTGGTGAAAATCTAAGTCCCTGAAATCAGCATTACCGATTACACTACTTTGCAAGCTTGTGCTAGTCATCACAAATATCACAAAAATACATGGTAAGCACCTCTGTAAAGATGGCATGGCATATAACAAAACACATGTAGAGCTCAGGATCATATCGTGCACACATTAAACATGGCAAAAATGACAAATATCTATTTGCTGAAACAGATCTGCCAAATTAACCACATAGCCCTCTTCCAACAGCATTTCGGGCATCAAGATGAGCTCAAATGAAAATGATGCAATGAGATAAAATGATGTACTCATCGAGGCGAACAATTTGATATGCTACACACACAAATCGGAGCTACGGATGCGGAGTTATAGCCTGCCAAAGTTTGCAAAAAAAATAAGGGGAGAGGGGAAAGTCAACCCTAGGGTTTTTTGTATCTGGATCTGGACTCAACACTGTAGCAGCTCGGGGTCGCCGGAGTTCGTCGCCGAACTTGGCGGGCACGCCGGCCGGAGGAGGTGGACGATGGCGGAGCAGCACGGCGGAGAGGCCGGGGCGGCGAGGCGGAGGAGGGCGCGGCGAGGTGGTGCGGCTTCTCGCCGGGCGCGGCGCTGGCGAAGCTCGTCGGAGCTTGGTGGAGCTCGGCGGCCGGGAATGGCGGGCAGCGGCGCCGGGCGTCTCGGACGGCCGGACGGGAGGAAGACGGGCGACGGTAGGCGGCAGGGCGCGGGGCCCGGTAGGGCGACGGGGAGGGCCGGCTGCGGGCTTCCACGGGCCGCGGCGGCGGCCAGCGCCGGGGTGCCACGTGGCACGCTGTGGCTGGCTGGGCGCGACGGGTGGACGCGTCCGGTTGCGACCGGACGTGTCCGATGGCGGCGGAGCTGAATTTCTAGGGTTAGAGGAGAGGAGATCCGGGAATTTCGGGACGGGATCTATTTATAGAGGCAGAGGGAGCTAGGAAGCTCCAAATGAGGTGCGGTTTGCGGCCATGCGATCATGATCGAACGCTCTAGATGATGGAGAGGATTTAGGTGGGGTTTGGGTCAAAGTTGAAGGGTGTTGGGCTGCAACAGAAACGAGGCCTTCTCGGTCCCTCGGTTAACCGTTGGAGTATCAAACGAAGTCCAAATGGCACGAAACTTGACAGGCGGTCTACCGGTAGTAAACCAAGGCCGCTTGGCAAGTCTCGGTCCAATCCGGAAATGTTTAACCCCCACACACAAAAAGAGGTAGATAGGACCACCGGGTGACATAGGAGCACCGGAATGCAAAACGGACAACGGGGAAAATGCTCGGATGCATGAGATGAACGCGTATGCAAATGCAATGCACATGATGACATGATATGAGATGCATGACAAAGGCAACAACACACGGAGACAAAAACCCAAACCTGAGGAAAATAAAATAACTTAGGCCGGAAATGGCAAGAGTTGGGATACATATAAGGTAAATTACATCCGGGGTGTTACAGCTGGGGAGATCTGGAGGATGCCTTTAGAGACAACTTCCAAGGTACCTATGTCCGGCCTCCGGATGCCGATGACCTTAGTCATATAGTCCAGCAACCCGAAGAGTCAGCCTGCAAGCTCTGGACTAGGTTCTTAACTAAAAAGAACCAAATCGTCAACTATCCGGACGCCGAAGCCCTTGCGGCCTTTGCACATAGTGTCCGCGACGAGTGGCTCGCCCGGCACCTCAGACAGGAAAAGCCGAAGTCTATGGCAGCTCTTACAGCACTCATGACCCGCTTTTGTGCGGGAGAAGACAACTGGCTGGCCCGTAGATGCAACAGTACCACCGACCCTGGAACCTCCGAAGCCAGGGATGGCAATGGCAGGCCACGACGCAACAAACATAAGCGTCGAAACAACAATGAAGAAACTGAAGAGACAGAGATTAATGCCGGGTTCAGTGGCTCTAAATCCGGTCAGCGGAAGAAGGCATTCAAAGGAAACAAAGATGGTCCATCCAATCTGGACAAAATAATCGATCGGCCTTGCCAGATTCATGGCACCCCAGACAAGCCTGCCAATCATTCCAACAGAAATTGTTGGGTCTTTAAACAGGCCGGTAAGTTAAACACCGAACATATGGGGAAAGGACCACCAAGCGAGTACGATGAAGAGCCCCGCCCACCGAACACAGGGGAAAAAGAAATTTCCCCCTGTGGTGAAAATAGTGAACATGATATATGTCACACATATCCCCAAGAGGGAACACAAGCGCGCACTAAGGGACGTCTACGCTGTTGAGCCTGTCGCCCCTAAATTCAACCCATGGGCGGCTTGTCCGATCACCTTCGATCGCAGGGACCACCTGACCAGTATCCGTCATGGAGGTTCGGCAGATTCGGTCCTTGATCCTATTATCGATGGGTTCCATCTCACTCGAGTCCTTATGGACGGCGGCAACAGTCTTAACTTGATTTATCAAGACACTGATCGTAAAATGGGTATTGACCCATCAAGAATTAAGCCTAGTAACACCACCTTCAAAGGAGTGATACCCGGCGTCGAAGCCCGTTGCACGGGTTCATTAACATTGGAAGTAGTCTTCGGTTTGCCGGACAACTTCCGAAGCGAAGACCTGACCTTCGACATCGTCCCCTCCCGCAGTGGTTATCATGCTCTGCTCGGACGTACCGCCTTCGCTCACTTCAATGCAGTCCTGCATTATGCTTACTTAAATCTCCAAATGCCTGGACCCCACGGCGTTATCACAGTCAATGAAAATATGGAGCACTCCCTCTGTACTGAGGAGCACACCACGGCCCTTTTAGCCGAGGTACAGAGCGGCCTCATCAAGCCGAACACTTCATCGGCCATCAAGCCTCCGGACACTGTTAAACGAGTTCAGCCTGCCCTGCAGAATGACAGCTTGGTCAATCCAGTGCTAGACTAGCGGTTCCGCCTCCGTCAATCACCCTATCTAACTGCAGCATATGTACCGTGTGTGCATAACTACACACTTAAAATACCTTGGGCAACGACGAAGGCACATTGCGGACGAGGTTCAGAGTGCGGCTCGACTCTATTCGGACCTTAAACAATTTTTCCTCCCTTTTTTCTTTTTTCTCTTCTTTCTACTCTCATATCACAGGTTCGTTAAGACCTAATAAATTCACAGTCGTACAAGGGCCCTTTTCCAGGCCCCTTTTCCTTAACAATCATCGATTGCTCCTCTCAAAGGATCTTGCACCAAGGCGAAAAGCGGCGCAGACGTGCGGCAGCGTGTCCAGGGGATCTTCAAGACTACCTTTCTCTTTAGGCCCTGCATACAACTTTCCCTTGTTCACAAATTCTCAGGCATGTAAAATAGCCTTGATGTTTATAGCATCATCTGTAATACCACGCTTTGACGTATCAAACAAATTATAATGGAAACATTTTTTCACCAACCCTTGTTTGGTATTGGTTTATTTCATAATCTGCCTTCCTCCTTTGTGTTAAAGTTGCCATACTTATACCTTGGTACGGCTTAAACGCCAGGGAGTGTATTCGGCCACATATATTTAAAAAAAGTCTGAACACTTGTATAGTGTACATTGTCGTCCTGAATTTGGCATTATATGCATCAGCTCTGAATCATGTCTTCGGTCAATAGTTGGGTTGCCCGGCTCCTGTGATTACTACCTTGCGTTCTGCTTGTTTGGCTAGGGTAGTAAAGGGAGAACTACTGCGATTGTGTTTCTGGTTCGTCCGGTCAAACACCTCAGTAGAGAAAGCCGAAAACTGACTATCATGATACATCGAGAGCTGGTCGGCGATTCGGCGACTTGCTATGAATCTCTTGCGATTTCTTCCGTATTATATGAAGGATTGGCCTTCGTCCAGTCAAGTGCTTAAGACATCCCAGTTCGGATAGTCACATATGCACCAGGGGCTAGTTCTTAGTCCCATAGTCAAACTCCTATGCCTAAGTGAAAGTGATAAAGCTGCATAGTCTGATTGCCTGGTTCGCTGCATCGACACCTCCTTTACGGACCAAGACGTTGGGTCAAGAGTGATCATCCGCTGTTTTGAACACTGTCGGTGTCAAAACCGGCGGATCTCGGGTAGGGGGTCCCGAACTGTGCGTCTAGGCCGGATGGTAACAAGAGGCAAGGGACACGAAGTTTTACCCAGGTTCGGGCCCTCTCGATGGAGGTAAAACCCTACATCCTGCTTGATTAATATTGATGATATGGGTAGTACAAGAGTAGATCTACCACGAGATCAGAGAGGCTAAACCCTAGAAGCTAGCCTATGGTATGATTGTTGATGTGTATGTTGTCCTACGGACTAAAACCCTCCGGTTTATATAGACACCGGAGAGGGTTAGGGTTACATAGAGTCGGTTACAATGGTAGGAGATCTGAACATCCGTATCGCCAAGCTTGCCTTCCACGCCAAGGAAAGTCCCTACCGGACACGGGACGGAGTCTTCAATCTTGTATCTTCATAGTCCAGGAGTCCGGCTGAAGGTATAGTTCGGCTATCCGAACACCCCCTAATCCAGGACTCCCTCAGTAGCCCCCGAACCAGGCTTCAATGATGATGAGTCCGGCGCGCAGATTGTCTTCGGCATTGCAAGGCGGGTTCTCCTCCAAATTCCGTGTACCTGTTTGAATAAAGTCCGGTTTCTTGTAGATGTTGCGCTCCTTGGCTTCTACGCCCAATAATGGCCGTCTCCCACGTGTCAAACGAATATGAAAAGTCTGAGTGTTTTTACGTTCACACCCCTAGCCACGTAAATGAGCTGCCCTATTTAAGGGGACGAGGATTTTGATCCAATCCACACCTTCTCCCCTCCACGAGTGTTCATCAGAGCGCATCCGACAAAGGTCCATTCCACCATGGCCAGCCGCCGCAACTCCTCCGCTCGCCCTTCCAGCCCGAAGCCTGGATATTGGGAGAGATGTTCCACTTCGCATAGCGAGCTAGTGACGCTCCAGACCAAGGGATTTCTCCCCCTGGCCTATATGGTCCCAGTTTGAGCCGGTCTTGCCGTCTACAACGGCGGAGAGCAAGCAGAGAATGCCCCTAATCCATCCAAAGGAGAGCAGGTGTGCCTTGTCCCTTACTTAATAAGGGGCTCGGATTTCCCATCCACCCATTTCTCCGGGGGCTGCTGGAGTTCTACGGCCTCCAGCTACATCATCTCACGCCTGCCTCCGTATTGCATATCGCGGGCTTTGTAGCCCTCTTCGAGCTGTTCTTGGGTATTGAAGCTCATTTCGGACTATGGAAGGAGCTATTTTGCCTCGTGCCCCGTTCCAAGAAGGGGTCAATGTATCAAGTGGGCGGAGCCGAAGTATGGCGCATCGCCGGGACCGGATATCTGTCCGGAACCCCAAAGAAGGCGTCCGAAGATTGGCCCTCGGAATGGTTCTATATAGAAGATGTCCCGCTGCCGGATCCTGTCCGGATCGGCCTCCCAGAATTCGATAGTGCTCCCTTAAGGAAGTGCCTAAGCTGGCGTCCACGGAGCCCTCAAAGGGAAAGTGACAGGGACATCGTTTACCTGATGGGCCGAATAAGATTGTTGGCCCATTTCGGACTAACCATGATCGGAGTTATGGCCGAATGCATTATGCGGGGGGTGCAGCCGCTTCAGTATAGAAGTCACCCCATGTGGGATTTCAACGGGGAGGATGACACCAGCCGCTACGGCCATAAAGGGCCGGATTCAGTTGCTGCTCTATTAAAGATCTTGTCCACTTTGTACAAGGGAGAAGAGGAGGAATTTCTCCGCGTCAACCCATAGGGTGGATTCTCTATGCACAATCCCCCAAGCTGGGTAAGTGGTCGCATTTACTTGCTCATCCGTTTAGTGTTCCCATTGTTAAATACTTAGTCTGATGACTTCAACGCAGGAACTGCGCCGGGCTGTTAAGGAAATAAGCAGCCCGCCTCCACAACCCGAGGACCCAGGACGGTCTCTTGACCCGGTCTCTCAAGAGGATCCGGACATATCTGTGGAGCTGATTGATGGAGTGTTCCATCAGTTGAGCGAGGACAACGTCTTGGTGGCCATTACGGCCGATTACCCAGGGCTAATCCTGATGCCCCAGGTACTTGAGATCAAAGTCCCAGTACCCCGAATAGGGGTCCGTCCACGCGTGTTCAATTTCCTGACTGCAACCGAACTCTGCAGGGGAGGTTTTTGAGGCGGAAGGCCGAACCTGTGGAGACAAGCCAACGAGGGGCCGCAGGGCCCCGTGGGCAGAAAATAGGTGCAGTCTGGACCGAGGCATCATCGCAAAGGTATGGCGCGCCCCTTTACCCTAGTTGTTATACCTTCGAGGCACATTTGACACTCGTGCCCTCTTCAGGACAAAGAGACCTCGCCGGACTATATCCGGAGAGGCTGCCAATCGCGCCTCCACCAGCCAGGCTCCAAAGCCTGGTCCGGGGGCGGAGGCGAACGCAAGGCGTGTGCCGGACGTTCCTCCAACGGAGGATGTGGACGGGTTGTCTACCCCCAACTCTGAGGTGGAAAGCGCCATGAACCACAGGCGTCGCCGGACAATTCTTTGCGACGCTTGCTTCTCCCAAGAGGCGTTAGATGCCTTCAATTCGGGAGATGCGCACCTCCGTGCCGCTCAAAATGGTCTAGCCAGAGCCACGGAGCAATATGTAAAAGACATACGGGTAAGAAAATTTTGGTAAATATATATGTAGCAGTAGCCCCCAAGACTTGAAACAGTTAGAATAACTGGTTTAAGGATCATTTGATATGCAGGTTCTTACAAAAAAGAATTCCCTACTGTCCCAGGAGCTGGAAGAGTGCAAAGCCTAACTAGAGGCCGCACTAGCCGCGGCAGGGGAGCCTAAGGAGGCCCCCTCTGGTAATATACATTTCGAAAGATAAGTATTTTTCGAAGCACGGCTTTGGTGTGAATCTGACAAATAAAATTGCAGATGGCGCCGGATTGAATCTGGAAAAGCAACATCTCCTACGCCAGCTAAAGGCTGGTGAGAGGGTGCTATTAAAGGTGATGGGGGAGAAGAACGTTCTCCAGGATGCCAACACCCGGCTGGGTGTCGAGCTGAAAGACGTTCGTGCCCAGCTATCAGACTCCGTGAAGGAGAATCAGCGGCTTCGGCGCGGCATATTTAGTAAGTGCTTGAATGAACCTTTTGAAAGAAAGTTCGGCGGGGAAGTCGACTGACAGAGCAATGTTTGTAGGTGTGTTAACAGGTCTCCCGGTGGAGGAGATGCCCGGTTCCACGGGTGACCTTCTTCCCGAGCTCTCGCAACTGCTCGATCGAGTTCGGCAGGCGATGCGAGGTGTCGCCCAGGCCCTATGGCCATCCGTCTCCATGCCCAAAGGTATGTGAGAGCTTGCGGAGAAGCTAAAGGGAGCACGGCGGCGCTTCCAATTGTGGAAGATACCAGCCTGCCGTCAAGGCACTAGGGAGGCCTGGGCCATGGTGAAGACGTGGTACTCAAAGGCTGACCCCAACCACATGGCCGAGGTCGGTCCTATAGGGCCCGATGGGAAGGAGATCCCTGTAAGCTTAGTGTACGGCCAAGTAGAGTTGGCCGCAAAGTACTCCCAGCAGGATTGTAAATTAGACAGCCTGTTAGATGGTATTGAAGAGGAATACAATCAGTCAAAATGACTATGTAATTGAATTGACATTTATAATGCCTTCTAGCCGGATTGTAGATCATTTGTCATGGCCGACCTTTTCGCTTCAACCTTGGGGCCTGACGGTACGGAGTGTGTCTGAATTCCCATGCGGTTATATAGGAACCGGGGAATGCGTGGAGACCAGGCGTAGGGGTCATTAGTGCGTGAACAGACAAGTGCCCGACTAGTTATGTTATATTACATGGTTAGTAAGAAACATCTTCCAGGGAGAATAGTTCCGTTAGGGGTTCCTTTCCCTGGGGGGCATGCCCTAAAGTGCATGTCCATGCTGCGAAAAGAAACGCAGGAAAGACGCCTAGGGGCACATAGATAAAGAAAAAGATCATCTTTAGTTAACCGACCGAATATTCTCTTAAGAACTAGCTTTCGGCTTCACCCAGTCTGAGGTACACGTCCGGCTTATCTGGCAGTAACAATCGCAGAGTTTCTCCCTTTACCACCTAGCCGAATAATCGGGAACGTAGGGGTACGCACAGGAGCCAGGCAACCCAGCTTAGCCAAAATTTAAGTCATATCGATGCATATAATGGTGAATAAAAGGTACATGCGGAAGTTTGACACATGTGTTAGGCATGAAGCCCGTATAAATAAGCTTCTGTTTAAAGAAGCCCCCAGGTTTACTGAACGCGGATAGCGCGTTAATTTGTGAGGCTTTAAAGGTTATAAGAGAGAGAGAAAGGGAGAAGGAGAGAAATGTAAGACAGACAATACATAAAAAATGGACAGAGTAAGGAGACAAACACAGGATCCGGCGCTAGGCATAGAATCTTCGAAGATGGACTGCGTTCCATGGGTTCGGCTTGAGTCGGTTATCCGATGCGTTTCGCAGGCGGTACGCTCCACCAGTCAGGACTTGGTCAATTATGAAGGGACCTTCCCACTTGGGCTTGAGTTTGTCCTTTTTCTTGTCCGGCAGGCGTAGAACTAATTCGCCAACGTTGTAATTTTTGGCCCGTACTTCTCTGCTTTGGTATCTTCGAGCTTGCTGTTGATAGAATGCGGAACGGGCTTTCGCCACGTCACGCTCCTCCTCTAATGCGTCCAAACTATCCTGCCGATCAAGCTTGGCTTCTCTTTCCTCGTACATGCGCACTCGAGGTGAGTCATGAATTATGTCGCAAGGCAGAACTGCCTCTGCGCCGTACACCATGAAGAATGGTGTGTATCCGGTGGTGCGATTCGGCGTGGTCCGCAGCCCCCAGAGTACGGAGTCGAGCTCCTCTACCCAGTGCGTGTTAGATTCCTTGAGGGACCGCACTAGTCTGGGTTTGATGACGCTCATGATAAGGCCATTTACACGTTTGACCTGGCCGTTAGTTTGTGGGTGATAGACGGAAGCATAAGCGAGCTTTATGCCCATGTTTTTGCACTAGAGTTTTACCTCGTCGGCCGTAAAGTTCGTGCCGTTATCAGTGATGATGCTGTGGGGGACGCCGTAACGGTGTACAACCCCAGATATGAAGTCTATCACAGGTCCGGATTTGGCCGTCTTAACAGGCTTGGCTTCCAACTTATCCACCATGACCAGTAAGTATTTGTGCTTGTGGGTTCCGCCTTTAAAGGGTCCAACCATATCAAGCCCCGAGACCGCAAAGGGCCAAGTGATGGGGATAGTTTGGAGGGCGGTGGGTGGCATATGGCTTTGGTTTGCAAAGAGCTAGCAGCCAACGCATCATTGGACTAAGCCCTGAGCGTCTGCCCGGGCCGTCGGCCAATAAAAGCCTTTACGGAAGGCCTTGCTTACCAGGGACCGGGTTGCAGCGTGATGACCGCCGAGTCCAGCATGGATTTCAGCCAGGAGATTCCGCCCCTCCTCTTCGGAGATGCACCTTTGAAGGACTCCGGTAGTGCTTTTCTTATAAAGCTCTCCCTCGTGGATTCTGTAGGCTTTGGATCGCCGCACTATGCAGCGTGCCTCATTTTGGTCCTCGGGGAGTTCCTGCCTAGTAAGGTAGGAGAGGAATGGTTCTGTCCACGGGGCGATGACGGCCATTATTACGTGGGCTGAAGGTGTTATTTCAATGGCAGAGCCTCCGATTGTGTCAGAATGTTCGGTGTCGGGCAGTGCAGTTGGGTTTGGGCTGTTATTGTTCGGCTCCCCTTCCCATGCCACGGATGGCTTGAAAAGCCTTTCCAAGAAGATGTTGGGGGGGGGACTACATCGCGTTTTGCGCCGATGCGTGCCAGGACATCTGCCGCCTGATTATTTTCCCGGGCTATGGTGAAATTCAAGTCCTTCGAACCGAGCTGACATTTTTAGGATGGCGTTGCGGTAATATGCCATTTTCGGATCCTTGGCATCGAAGTCTCCATTTATTTGGGAGATTGCGAATTTCGAGTCCCCGCGCACCTCTAGGCATTGGATGCCCATGGATACTGCCATCCGGAGACCATGTAGAAGGGCCTCATACTCGGCTGCATTGTTGGAGTCCGTGTATAGAATCTGTAGTACGTATTGAACTGTGTCTCCTGTGGGGGACGTCAGAACGACGCCAGCCTCCAGTCCACCCAACATTTTGGAGCCGTCGAAATGCATGATCCAATTTGAATATGTGCCGTACTCTCTAGGGAGTTCGGCCTCCGTCCATTCTGCGACGAAGTCGGCCAAAACTTGTGACTTGATGGCTCGTCATGGCTTATAAGTTATGTCAAACGGGAGGAGCTCGATGGCCCATTTCGCAATCCGGCCCGTTGCGTCAATGTTGTTTAAAATGTCGTTGAGTGGTACTTCTGAGGCTACTGTTATTGAACACTCTTGAAAGTAGTGTCGTAGCTTCCGGGATGCCATGAATACCGCGTACGCAATCTTTTGATAATGCGGGTACTGTGTTTTGCAGGGAGTGAGCACAGTGGACACATAATAGACCGGCCTTTGAAGGGGGAATTTGTGTCCGTCCGCTTCTCATTCGACGACGACCACTGCACTTACAACCTGATGTGTTGCTGCGATGTACAATAGCATTGGTTCGCCGGTGTTTGGCGCGGCCAGGACTGGGTTTGTTGCCAGTATGGCTTTTATTTTGTCGAGTCCGGCCGTGGCTGCGTCCGTCCATTTGAAGTGTTCGGTGCACCGAAGGAGGCGGTAAAGGGGAAGGGCCTTTTCTCCCAAGCGGGAGATAAAGCGGCTTAGAGCCGCCACACATTAACTTTTGTATTTGTTTGAGGTCCTTTGGGATATCCAGTTGCGACAGAGCTTGGATCTTGGCTGGATTTGCTTCGATTCCTCTACTGGATACAATGAAGCCCAAGAGCTTTCCGGCTGGAACACCGAAAACGCATTTTTCCGGGTTGAGCTTGATGTCGTATGTTCAGAGATTATCAAATGTGAGCCTCAAGTCGTCTACTAGAGATTCAACATGTCTTGTTTTGACGACCACATCATCTACGTATGCCTCCACTGTTTTACCGATCTGGCTTGCCAAACATGTCTGAATCATGCACTAATATGTTGCGCCGGCGTTTTTGAGCCCGAAAGGCATCGTGTTGAAGCAGAATGGCCCGTATGGTGTGATAAATGCCCTTGCGGCTTGGTCTGGTTCTGCCATCTTGATTTGATGGTAGCCAGAATATGCGTCAAGGAAACACAACGAATCGTGTCCTGCGGTAGCATCGATAATTTGATCGATGCGGGGGAGGGCGAAGGGATCCTTTGGGCAAGCCTTGTTAAGGTCTTTAAAATCAACACACAGGCGCCAGGATTTGTCCTTCTTTGGTACCATCACCAGATTTGCTAGCCAGTCCGGATGTTTGATATCTCTGATGAATCCGGTCTCTAATAGCTTTGCTAGCTCCTCTCCCATAGCCTGTCTCTTAGGTTCAGAAAAACGCCGAAGAGCCTGTTTGACAGGTTTGAATCCTCTTTGGATATTTAAGTTGTGCTCGGCCAGCCTGCGTGGGATTCCTGGCATGTCTGAAGGGTGCCAGGCGAAAATGTCCCAGTTCTCTCGTAGGAACTCTCGCAATGCGGCGTCGACATCAGGGTTTAACTGTGCCCCGATGGAAGCTGTTTTATTGGGGTCCGTTGGATGGACTTGGAATTCGACTATTTCGTCCGCTAGTTTAAAGGAGGTAGATTTGGATCATTTGTTGAGTACCACATCGTCCCTATTCACCGTAGAGCGCAGCGCAGTCAGCTCCTCAGCCGCTAGGGCTTCGGATAGTGCCTCGAGGGCCAATGCGGCTGTCTTGTTTTCGGCGCGGAGTGCTACGTCCGGATCACTAGCGAGAGTGATGATCCCGTTAGGCCCGGGCATCTTGAGCTTCATGTACCCGTAATAGGGTATTGCTTGGAAGATTGTGAATGCTTCCCGCCCTAGCGGAGCGTGATAACCGCTGCTGAATAGGGCCACCTGGAACGTGACCTCTTCGGACCTGTAATTGTCCGGCGTGCCGAACACCACATCTAGTGTGATTTTTCCTATACAGCGCGCTTCCCAACTGGGGATTATTCCTCTAAAGGTTGTGCTGTTTCGCATGATGCGGTTCCAGTCTATATCCATTTTTTGAAGAGTTTCCTCATAGATGAGGTTCAATCCGCTGCCGCCGTCCATGAGTACCTTGGTAAGACGAAAGCCGTCCACTATTGGGCTGAGGACCAATGCAGCTGGTGCTCGGGCTGTTCGGAATTTAGGTTCATCACTGGCGTTAAAGGTAATGGCCGTGTCACACCATGGGTTTATTGTTGCTACTTGGTAGACTTCGGCAAGGCTGTGGAGTGTCCTTTTTCGCATATTATTTGATGCGAAGGTCTCGAAGACTGTTAATACCGTATTGGTGTCTCTGGGGTGGTTTTCTGTGGCCTCCGGAATTAGGAGGTTTTCGCCAATTTTGGCCACCTGCCGGAGTATCCGACATGCTCTAAGGCTGTGAGTTGGTGTGGCGTCCTCTGTACTATGAATTTTACAGGGTCCATTAAGCCATTCTTCCAGTTGGCATACTTATAATGGAAACAGTTTTTTCACCAACCCTTGTTCGGTATTGGTTTATTTCATAATCTGCCTTCCTCCTTTGTGTTAAAGTTGCCATACTTATACCTTGGTACGGCTTAAACGCCAGGGAGTGTATTCGGCCACATATATTTAAAAAAAGTCTGAACACTTGTATAGTGTACATCGTCGTCCTGAATTTGGCATTATATGCATCAGCTCTGAATCATGTCTTCGGTCAATAGTTGGGTTGCCCGGCTCCTGTGATTACTACCTTGCGTTCTGCTTGTTTGGCTAGGGTAGTAAAGGGAGAACTACTTCGATTGTGTTTCTGGTTCGTCTGGTCAAACACCTCGGTAGAGAAAGCCGAAAACTGACTATCATGATACATCGAGAGCTGGTCGGCGATTCGGCGACTTGCTATGAATTTCTTGCGATTTCTTCCATATTATATGAAGGATTGGCCTTCGTCTAGTCAAGTGCTTAAGACATCCTAGTTCGGATAGTCACATACGCACCAGGGGCTAGTTCTTAGTCCCATCATCAAACTCCTATGCCTAAGTGAAAGTGATAAAGCCGCATAGTCTGATTGCCTGGTTCGCTGCATCGACACCTCCTTTACGGACCAAGACGTTGGGTCAAGAGTGATCATGCATTGTTTTGAACACTGTCGGTGTCAAAACCGGCGGATCTCAGGTAGGGGGTCCCGAACTGTGCGTCTAGGCCGGATGGTAACAGGAGGCAAGGGACACGAAGTTTTACCCAGGTTCGGGCCCTCTCAATGGAGGTAAAACCCTACATCCTACTTGATTAATATTGATGATATGGGTAGTACAAGAGTAGATCTACCACGAGATCAGAGAGGCTAAACCCTAGAAGCTAGCCTATGGTATGATTGTTGATGTGTATGTTGTCCTACGGACTAAAACCCTCCGGTTTATATAGACACCGGAGAGGGTTAGGGTTACATAGAGTCGGTTACAATAGTAGGAGATCTGAACATCCGTATCACCAAGCTTGCCTTCCACGCCAAGGAAAGTCCCTTCCAGACACGGGACGGAGTCTTCAATCTTGTATCTTCATAGTTCAGGAGTCCGGCTGAAGGTATAGTTCGGCTATCCGAACACCCCCTAATCCAGGACTCCCTCAAACACCCCCGTAGAATCTACATGGGGGCTGAAGCCGACGACTAGTAAACTCTTAGAATTAAAAACGGCCGCACAAGAGGAAAAGTAATTTCAGATAAAGGCATAAATATATTACAAAGCCTTGGTTCACAAAAACAAAGTCTGGACAGCTCGGATACATTCATTCAAACATGATATCCTTCGAGGATTGGCCCTCTACTATTCGGGCACCCACCAGGACCTCATCGAAATATTGGTCCGGCTTGCGGTGGTCCTTGCCTTCGGGTGGGCTCTTGGTCACCACGACGGTGGCCTTCATCTTCATCCAGTGCATCTTGACACGGGTAAAGGCCACCCGCGCACCCTCTATGCACGCCGAGGGCTTTATAGCTTCGACTCGGGGCAGTGCGTCGGTGAGTCGCTTCACCAGGCCGAAGTAGCTGCTAGGAATGGGTTCACTTGGCCACACCCAGACTATGACGTCCTTCATGGCCAAACCGGACATCCTATGCAGCTTCGCCAGCTGCATCATCTAGTTGTTCAACAGTGCCGGATGCTCCGGCGCCAGGTACTATGACCAGAAGAGTTTCTCTGTCGTGTTTCCCTCTTGGGCCCGGAAAAACTGTGTGGCGTCGGCAGCGCTCTTCGGAAGATCCGCAAAGGCATCTGGAGAACTCCATAGTCGAGTGAGCAAGGCATATTTCTGACTGCCAAATTTACTTTGCAAAAGAAAGGGCTTACCAGCCGCTATCTGTTCGGCTTGCCGGATCTCCTCGCGAGGCGCTTGGGACTCGGTCTGCGCCTCCTTGGCCTCTTGGAGGGCCTTGGCGAGATCGACCGATTGAGCCGTATTCTTCTCCTCCAAGGCCTCGCACTTGCCGGCGGCGTCCTTGAGCTCTTACTCCACCTTGGTCACCCTCTCCTCATACTGGCGGCGGGCGAACTGCTTGGTCTTTAAATCTGCAGCCGCTTTGTCTGCGGCCACTTTGCTCGCCCTCGCCTGCTCTTTGGCTTGCGCAAGGGCGCTCTTGAGGGTCTTGACCTCGACTGCGCTACCTGCAATCATATTCATGGCAATGCATGAGCTTAAACTGCGCATTTGAATATCACTTCAGGCGCGTAAAACAATCTTTTAAAACATACCTTGTGCCTCATCGAACCGCTTGTTAATGCGGTCGATATCATCATCGGCAGCTTCAGCTTCCGCTTGAGTTCGGAAACTTCAGCGGACTGGGCGGTCGCCACCAACAGGGATGCCTATTTACCAATAGACAAGTACGTTACCTCCAGCGATTATTACTTGATCCTCTGTTCGGCCCTTTTTTAAAACCAAAAAGAGTCTCTGGGGCTACTATCTATACACATGCATATTTATCATATGAAAAGCAGCTAAGAATATTACATCACATACCTCGAAGCCGGTTAGCAGGCTAGTGAAGGCTTTGTTTAGCCCGCTCTTGGTGGACTGAACCTTCTCGACAACCGCACCCATTAGGGTGCGGTGCTCCTCCACGATGGAAGCACGTTGCAGTGCCTCCACCAGAGTGTTCGGTGCCTCCAGATTAGTGGAGGTCGCCGCTGGAGTTGGCGCTTGATGAAGCTATGTACCTAGGGTAGGATCATGGACCTGTCCAACATACCCTCCCCAAGGACATCTTTACAAAGAATCAGAAGCAATCGAAGAGAAATCATCATCCACTCGACCGTGGAGATGCGCTCACTCGACCACCTTGAAGACACTCGACCACCAGAAGATGAGGAACCCCCCACTCTGCAACGGTTAAGACTTAAACCATAGCATTATGAGCATTTATGACATTTACTGTAGACGTTACCTGTAACGCCTTTCCTTTATGAGCATTGAACTCTGTGTAACTGAGGGGAGCTGGGGTCCTGGCGCACTCTATATAAGCCACCTCCCTCCTCTGGGACAAGGGTTCGCACTTTTGTAAACACACACACACACATATAATCCAGTCGACCGCCTCAGGGCACCGAGACATAGGGCTTTTACTTCCTCCGAGAAGGGCCTGAACTCGTAAAACTCGTGTGTACAACTACTCCATAGCTAGGATCTTGCCTCCTCATACCTACCCCCCATTCTATGGTCAGTCTTAGATCCACGACAATTGGCGCCCACCATGGGGCCGGTGTCTTAGCGACTCATTGGAGAAGTTGCAATTTTTCCGATCCCCATCATCATGGTTCCAGGCGGAGGTTTGGCTAAGGGCCGCGAGATCCGTCTCGACGCGCTCGTGTTTGTCGCCGACGACTCCGCTTGGCTTCAGGAGGCACCGCTCGACATCGATGCGCTCCCCGCCCGCGGGGCGACGCACTTTCACGCGTGCGTCCGCGGCGTCCTCCTGCGGCAACCGTCGACCCAGTACCAGTTGACTCCTACGGCTTTACCCCTCCCTGCGACCCGCCTGAACAAGCGCACCGGCCGGTCGAGGGTTCAACGGTGGGTGAAGCATGCGGTGGCCCGCCAGTCGGCCACCCCTCAAGTCGCGGCGCTCGAGCCCGACGAGTCTCTCTACGGCCTCTTCGATCTGTCGACTGGCTCCGTAGAGACTGCATCCGAGTGCGGCAGCAATGACTCGGCAGCGGAAGTCCTGATGGTCAATGGACCACGCGGTCCTCCTGGCTTCGATCGTGAAGAAGGAGGTGACGGGAACGGCGATCCGTCGCGCGTTCACGAGGAGTACCGCCCCGAGCCTCTCTCCTCGCAGCAGAGAGAAGAACTTCGTCACCGAAAGATGGATGCCCTGCATACTCCTATAGTTGGAGAAACGCCCGAGGCCCAGGCCTTGGAACAGGCTTGCTTGGCCAATATGGCCGAGCGCACTCGGTTGGAGAACCTACAACGCGCACTCGACGATCGCGCTCGTCAATGTGCTCCTGAGTCCAGCCGACGCCAACTTTTTCCACCTCCGACTCAGGTATACCGGACACCGATCCAAAACCTAGCAGCTGCAGCCCGGATAGCAGAGTCGATTCAACCTTCCCAGTCAGAAGTTGGTCGAGGTCTGGCGCAGATCAGGGCCTTGCTCCGGGCAGCGGGAGAGCAGAATACGGCCGTGTCTCGGTCGCGGGATAGGATCCATAGCAGATCTATGGTCGCAGATACGGTCCAGACGGCCCATAGCCCGAGATCGCCCCCGAGGCGAGAGGGACGTGGAGAGCGGCATGATCAGTACAGAAACCAGGAGCAGTATGATCGTCGAGCCAATCGCGATGGTCGCCGTCGAGTGCCCACGCCTCCTCCAAGGAGTGGGTCGTACGTGCCGCGGCCACATGAAGACAGGCGCCCTAACAGTGTCGGAAGAGGTATTCCAGTCGACCCCAGGGAGCCAGGCTTTGATGCGAGATCTATTCTCGTACAAGGTTTGGTCGACAGAAACAGAGCTCACCGAGATGGCCATGACAAAGGCCCGCAAACCAGCAACAGGGTGCATGTCTCTGGCCCAGAGTGCTTCAGCAGAGCTATCAGAGCTGCAGTGATTCCCCCAACTTCAGGTTGGCAACTGGAGTCAGTTAGTTCACCGGAGAGTCCAAGCCTGACACCTGGCTTGAAGACTACCGAGTGGCTGTCCAGATTGGTGGCGGCAATGATGAGGTGGCCATGAAACACCTCCCTCGGATGTTGGAGGGCTCGGCTAGGGCGTGGCTGAATCAGTTGGCGCCTGGCAGCATCTATACTTGGGAAGATCTTGCCCGAGTGTTTGTCAGAACGTTTGAGGGTACTTGCAAGCGGCCAGCAGGTTTGACAGAATTACAGTGTTGCGTCCAGAAACCGAATAAAACTTTGAGAGATTATATCCAGAGGTGGATCACCCTGCACCACATGGTGGAAGATATGTCTGATCATCAGGCAATTTGTGCTTTCAAGGAAGGCGTCAGGTACCGGGAGTTGAATCTGAAATTCGGTCGGACGGGAAACATGACTTTGACTCGGATGATGGAAATCGCCACCAAGTATGCCAATGGTGAAGAGGAGGAGCGACTGCGGAGCGGCAAGCACAAAGCAGTCACCCACGAAGCCGGAGGAGGAAACTCCAGTCGGAAACAAAAACGCAAGGCCAAACCAGTTGCTCCGGGTGAGGACTTGGCTGTGGTTCAAGGAAAGTTCAAGGGGAAGCCCAAAGGGCCGTGGAACCCCAAGAAAGTAAAAGATCAAGATGGAAATGACGTGTTGGATTTGCCGTGCCATATCCACACCAAAAAAGACGAAGAAGGTAATTTCATTTACCCGAAGCATACCACTCGACAGTGTCGGCTCCTGATCCAGCAGTTCCGAGAGAAACAACCCAAGGAAAAGGAGAAGGAGGCAGACAAGGCTGAGAGTGAAGGGGAAGATGATGATGGTTATCCTCACGTGAATTCCACTCTGATGATTTTTGCTGATGTTGAAAACAAGAGTCGATTGAAATTCATCAACAGAGAAGTGAACATGGTCGCTCCGGCGACACCCAATTACATGAAATGGTCGCAGACTGCCATTACGTTCGACCAGTCTGATCACCCAGCGCACATCGCCACCCCTGGGAGGCAAGCGCTAGTGGTCGACCCGGTGGTCGAAGGCACTCGACTGACAAAGGTCCTGATGGACGGTGGCAGTGGCCTGAACATTCTGTACGCAGAAACGTTGAAAGGAATGGGCATTCTGATGTCCAGACTCAGTGAAAGCCATATGAGTTTCCATGGGGTCATCCCAGGCAAGAAGGCTGCGTCCCTCGGTCAGATTGCACTCGACATGGTTTTCGGTGATGCCAAAAATTACCGCAAAGAAAAGTTGATGTTTGAAGTCGTGGATTTTCATAGTGCGTATCATGCAATTCTGGGCAGGCCAGCTTATGCACGATTCATGGCTCGACCTTGTTACGTGTACCTCAAACTGAAGATGCCTGGTCCCAGAGGAGTGATCACTATCTCTGGTAATCGGAAAAAGGCAGAAGAGTGTTTCCAGAAGGGCTCAAAGATCGCCGATGCCCAGATGGCCGTGGCAGAATTGCAAGAATACCAGAAAAATGCAGACCCAAGTGACTTGTTGCGAGCCAAGAAGCCAGCCACGGATTCAGCATTCCAGTCGTCTGGCAAGACGAAGTCTGTTCACATTCACCCGACGGACCCCAATGCAGCTCCAACCCACATTTCGACCACACTCGACTCCAAATAAGAAGAAGCGCTCATCCAGTTCCTCCGTGAGAACTGGGACATCTTTGCATGGAAGTCTTCTGACATGCCAGGTGTTCCCAGGGGACTGGCTGAGCATCGTTTGCGAGTTGAACCGAAAGTGAAACTAGCCAAAGAGCATCTTCGACGGTCCGCCATCCAGAAAAGAAAAGCAATCGGCGAAGAGGTGACTCGGCTTTTGGCAGCTGAGTTTATCCGAGAGATTTACCACTCCGAGTGGTTAGCCAATGTTGTCATGGTCCCAAAGAAAGATGACTCACTCCGCATGTGCATTGATTTCAAGAATATCAGTCGGGCCTGCCCGAAAGATCACTTCCCTCTCCCTCGCATCGATCAGATAGTTGACTCGACTGTTGGGTGCGAGCATTTGTCCTTTTTGGATGCCTACTCCGGGTACCACCAGATCCGTCTGTATGGACCTGACGAAATAAAGACATCTTTTATCACCCCGTTCGGGTGCTTCTGTTATGTCACAATGCCATTCGGCTTGAAGAACGCCGGAGCCACATTTATGCGAATGATTCAGAAGTGCCTGCTCACTCAGATCAGTCGGAATGTGGAAGCATACATGGATGACATTGTGGTCAAGTCACGTAAAGGTTTCGACCTGCTGACCGACCTCGCCGAAACCTTTGCCAACCTCAGAAGGTATGATATCAAGCTTAATCCATCAAAGTGCACGTTTGGAGTTCTAGGCGGAAAGTTACTCGGTTTTCTTGTTTCCGAACGAGGAATCGATGCTAACCCAGAGAAAGTAGGCGCTATACTTCGGATGAAATGCCCTGTGCGTGTGCATGATGTCCAAAAGCTTACTGGTTGCTTGGCCGCCCTAAGTCGATTCATTTCTCGCCTTGGTGAAAAGGCCCTGCCTCTTTACCGACTGATGAAGAAATCAGATATGTTCGAGTGGACTCCAGAAGCTGATACAACATTTGCAGAGCTAAAAGCCCTGCTTTCCACCCAGCCGGTGCTTGCTGCTCCAATCAGCAAAATGCCTCTTTTGCTTTATATAGCAGCCACTGGACAAGTCGTCAGTACAGTACTTACGGTCGAGCGGGAAGAAGAAGGAAAAGCGTACAAAGTTCAACGCCCAGTTTATTATATTTCTGAAGTCCTGACCCCGTCAAAGCAGAGATATCCTCACTATCAGAAGCTTGTCTATGGAATTTACATGACCACGAAGAAGGTTGCACACTACTTCTCAGATCACTCTGTTACAGTCGTCAGCGACGCTCCATTGTCAGAGATTCTGCACAACAGGGATGCAACTGGTCGAGTGGCAAAATGGGCGATTGAACTCCTTCCCTTGGATATCAAGTTTGAGGCAAAGAAAGCTATCAAGTCCCAAGCAATAGCAGATTTCCTCGCCGAGTGGATCGAGCGGCAACTGCCGACTCAAGTTCACTCGGAGCACTGGACCATGTTCTTTGACGGATCCAAGATGTTGAACGGTTCTGGTGCTGGAGTAGTTCTGGTATCCCCCCGAGGAGACAAGCTCAGATATGTCCCCCAGATTCACTTTGATTCCTCCAACAATGAAGCATAGTATGAAGCACTCCTGTATGGGTTGCGCATGGCCATCTCACTCGGCGTCCGTCGCCTCATGGTCTATGGTGACTCAGATTTGCTAGTTAATCAAGTGATGAAGGAGCGGGACGTCAGAAGCCCAGCCATGACTGGTTACTGCAACGCGGTGAGAAAGCTTGAGAAGAAGTTCGAGGGGTTAGAACTCCACCACATCCCCCGATTGAAAAATCAAGCAGCCGATGAATTGGCAAAGATAGGTTCCAAGAGAGAAGACATTCCCAGCAATGTGTTCTTGGAGCATATTCACACGCCGACAGTTCAGGAAGACCCTTTCATTGAAGAGCCCCCACAACCCAAGAGCGCCACGGATCCGACTGAAGTCGAGGACCCAGCTGTGGTTGACCTAATCATGGAGGTTCTGGCCATTACTCCCGACTGGACGCTGCCCTACATTGCATACATCCTCAGGAAAGGGCTCCCAGAGGATGAAGAAGAAGCTCGACAGATCATCCGCTGATCTAAAGCTTTTACTGTGATAAGAGGGCAGCTGTTCAGAGAAAGTGTGACTGGAGTCAGTCAGAAGTGCATAACACCAGAAGAAGGTCGAATGATCCTCAATGACATCCACTCGGGGACCTGTGGTCACCATGCGTCCTCTCGGGCCATCGTGGCTAAAGCATACCGAGCTGGATTCTATTGGCCACGAGCAAATGAGATGGCGAAAGATATAGTCGACAGATGTGAAGGCTGTCAATTTTACTCCGATATGTCTCACAAGCCAGCGTCAGCCCTGAAGACCATCCCCCTTGTCTGGCCCTTCGCTGTTTGGGGACTGGATATGGT
This sequence comes from Triticum urartu, assembly GCF_003073215.2. Lineage (NCBI taxonomy): Eukaryota > Viridiplantae > Streptophyta > Magnoliopsida > Poales > Poaceae > Triticum > Triticum urartu. Next base: position 531,451,044 of record NC_053023.1, on the reverse strand, counting down.
TAGACCGCTAAGGACCGGCAGAAGCGGCTTCACTCACGTGCTCGTTGCAGTCGACAAGTTTACCAAATGGATCGAAGCCAAACCCATCAAGAACCTTGACGCTAGCACCGCTGTCAGTTTTATCAGAGAATTAACATTCCGATATGGAGTCCCACACAGCATCATCACGGACAACGGATCGAACTTCGATTCCGATGAGTTCAGAATTTTCTGCGCCTCTCAGGGAACTCGAGTCGACTATGCTTCTGTTGCTCACCCGCAGTCGAACGGACAAGCAGAGAGAGCCAATGGCCTAATTCTCAAAGGACTGAAGCCCCGACTGATGCGTGATCTCAAACACGCAGCAGGTGCCTGGGTTGATGAACTTCCGTTAGTTCTGTGGGGTTTAAGGACAACTCCTAATCGGTCGACTGGAAGAACTCCTTTCTTCTTAGTCTATGGAGCCGAAGCTGTTCTGCCAAGTGACTTGCTCCACAATGCACCCCAAGTTGAACTCTTCTCCGAAGCAGAAGCAGAGCAGGCCCGGCAAGATCCAGTTGATCTCTTAGAGGAGGAAAGAGAGATGGCCTTGATCTGCTCAACCATTTATCAGCAAGATTTGCGTCGATTCCACGCCAGGAATGTGAGGGGTCGGGCCTTTCAAGAAGGAGACTTGGTTCTTCGAGTGGATCAGCAGAAACCACACAAGCTCGCTCCAACATGGGAAGGCCCCTTCATCGTCACCAAAGTTCTCCACAACGGAGCATACCATCTTTACAGTATCAAGCATCAGAAAGATGAGCCATGGGCTTGGAACGCGGAGCTGCTCCGCCCCTTTTATACTTAAACACTCGTTCTAATAAAATGTAATAAGCAACACCTTTTGTAATTCGTTTATCAAAGACAAGAGCTTACGGTTCTCTCATTCAATTGTGTTGTTCTTATTTACTCCTGAAACCCCCCAGTGGGTGGGCTTAGTTGCGAATCTGTTCTGCCTAAGTTCGAAAAAATCCTACCGAGTGGAGATCAGTCCTCCCACTCAGGGGCTTAGCTGCAGTCGAGCACTTGCCTAAGTTCTCTCACTAAGAGGCTTAACGGCAGTCCAGCACTCGCCTAAGTTTGAAAAATCCTACCGAGTGGAGAGCAGTCCTCCCACTCAGGGGCTTAGCTGCAGTCGAGCACTCGCCTAAGTTCTCTCACTAAGAGGCTTAACGGTAGTCCAGCACTCGCCTAAGTTTGAAAAAATCCTACCGAGTGGAGAGCAGTCCTCCCACTCGGGGGCTTAGCTGCAGTCGAGCACTCGCCTAAGTTCTCTCACTAAGAGGCTTAACGGCAGTCCAGCACTCGCCTAAGTTTGAAAAAATCCTACCGAGTGGAGAGTAGTCCTCCCACTCGGGAGCTTAACTGCAGTCGAGCACTCGCCTAAGTTCTCTCACTAAGAGGCTTAATGACAATCCAGCACTCGCCTAAGTTTGAAAAAAATCCTACCGAGTGGAGAGCAATCCTCCCACTCGGGGGCTTAGCTGCAGTCGAGCACTCGCCTAAGTTCTCTCACTAAGAGGCTTAACGGCAGTTCAGCACTCACCTAAGTTTGGAAAAATCCTACCGAGTGGAGAGCAATCCTCCCACTCGGGGGCTTAGCTGCAGTCCAGTACTCGCCTAAGTTTGAGACCCATCCCTATCTGCAAGGACGACGAGTTGCAGGTCGACTGCAACCTTCTTCTTCGGAGCTGCGGCACAAATACAGCGTCCGCTCCATCCCTATCCGCAAGGACGACGAGGTGCAGGTCGACTGCAATCTTCTTCTTCGGAGCTGCGGCACAAATACAACGCCTGCTCCACCCCTATCCGCAAGGACGACAAGGTGCAGGTCGACTGCAACCTTCTCCTTCGGAGCTACGGCACAAATACAACGCCCGCTCCATCCCTATCCGCAAGGACGACGAGGTGCAGGTCGACTGCAACCTTCTCCTTCGGAGCTGCGGCACAAATACAACGTCCGCTCCATCCTTATCCGCAAGGACGACGAGGTGCAGGTCGACTACCGCCTTCTCCTTCGGAGCTGCGGCACAAATACAACGTCCGCTCCATCCTTATCCGCAAGGACGAAGAGGTGCAGCAAGAAAAGTCCATCCGAAGGTAAACAAAAGCACATTCGGAGATAAACCAAATTCAGATAAATACTAAAAGGTTCCAAGCAGCGAATCAAAAGTACTCGGGCACCAAGCCCGAAGGAGTTTAACGGTTACAGAAACCACTCGGCATTCCGAGGCAAATTTAAAGAGTATCCAAGTTTCATAAGATTGTTCACTCAGCCGGAGGAGGACTGGCAGGCTCCACGAATGAGTCCAGATCGATTCCATCAGCGATCCGAGTAGCGGCAACGATGAAAGTCTCCATGAAGGACTGGAAATCGTGCTTTTTGGTGTTAGTGACTTTGATCGCAGCCAGCTTGTCTTCATGAACCTCCTTGCAATGGACTCGCACCAGGGACAGCGCCACGTCGGCACCACACCGGGCGGAGGATTTCTTCCATTCTTGCACTCGGTCAGGGATCTCGTTCAATCGAGTCATCAGAGATTCCAGATCATTCTGAAGCATCGCCTCCGGCCAAAGCGTCGAGTCGATTCAAGAGACAACCTCCTTCAGGCGTGCGAGGTAGCTTGTGGCGCTGGCGATACAGGACTCCAGTCGGAGCACGTTCATCGCAGTTTCGTCGCAGACCGGGGAAGCGATAGGGTCCAGACCCGTCTCGACCCTTCCAGTTTCTTCGTCAAAGTCTTGACAAAGTTCTGCAGCCAAAAGTCAGTTCAATCAACCGAGCAAAATCCGATGGAAACCATCAACACATTCGGATTAAAAGAAATACCTCCCAACACGAGATAAAGCTTCTTGGCGAGGGTCCTCAGATAAGCTTCTGTGTCGTTCCTCTTGCGGATCGCAGACTCCAACTTTTCGTTCAAGGCGACCTTATCCTTCTTCAGGCTGGTCACTTCGCGGTTAGCTTCATTAAGACAAGATGTCAGTCTAGTCACCTCTCCTTCAAGCGTTCCAACTGAAGTAAGCTTCTTGTCTGTGAGAGCGGTTTTGTCTTGGGCTGCTTTTTGCGCGGCGGCGAGGTCCGAGTCCTTCTTGTCCAGAGCCAACTTCATTTTCTCTGCAAAAGAAATAATTGAATCAAAAAAGAGATCAAAGAGATACATTGAAATTCAGTCGGCAATCAATTACCTTCCATACCAGCGGCCTCGTCTTGAGCTTTTTTCAGATTTTGCTGAGCCAATTCCAAGTCTAAGTTGAGTTGCCTTTGCTTCTCTTCGAGTTCGGCAAACTTGGAGATAAGTGTACAAGACTTCTGCAGGAGGCAAGAGACAGATCAACCGATAGGTTTGAAGGCAGTTCATTTTCGAGTGAATAAAACCTAAAGAAGTGGACAACAAGCTGCGCAGACCCCAGTCGACTGCCAGCAGTCGACCGCGGTCTCGGGGACTACACCCAGTGGGTGCACTTGGCGTGCCCCCACCGGTTCTGATCCCACTCGCCCGGCCCACCGGAGTCGAGTGCAAGGAGTTAAAAAAAAGAGAGAAAGAACAATTGCGCCATCAAGAAAAGAAGAACTCAGACCACAGTCGACTGCCAGCAGTCGACCGCGGTCTCGGGGACTACACCAAGTGGGTGCACTTGGTGTGCCCCCACCGGTTCTGATCCCACTCGCCCAGACCGAGTGGAAGAGCGAAACTACCAAAAACGACAGCAACACCAAGTGGGTGCTCCAATTCAACGCGAACAATAGGAGATTGTGCAGAAGAAGATTTTTCGAGAACAAAAACAGTTGGAAAGTCCACTCACCTGATTGTTGGCCCGAAGAGCGGCACTAGCGTCGTAGGCAGCCTGACTGCTCTCATGCACTATCTTCACCCGCTCCATCATCATATCAGCCTGTCGGATGGCTTCCGCAGCCGCTTCCGACTGGTTGTCTGGGATGGGGTAGCTGGTAAAAAAATGTGCAGACGACCCAGGTGCGGCTGCTTGAGGCTCCATGGCGTGGAGTTGGATAGTTGAAGGAACCACAGGCGCGGTCGACCGCGTGGGATGCCCACTCAGCAAGGGTGCAGCGAACGTCACAGTGGCCCTGCCCGCATCTTCAGCTTGATAGATGGGAGGCGTTGCAGTTGGTTCTTGCCGAGCCACCCTGCCAGCTGTTACCTTCTTGCTCTTCCTAGGCTTAGGAGCCACATCTTCGTCATCGTCCGGAAGGTCAATGATGTTGGGTGGAGCTGCAAGACAGAACATTCGACCCCAAGTGAACCACTCGACCCTAAAAAGATCAAGAATCAAAATCGCAAGAGTTCATACCTGGGTTAGAGGTTACCGCATCCTCCATTTCCTCGTCCCGGTACTGGTATGAAGAGGTCCCTGACGTAGCAGCACTTCAAAGGCCCGCATTCAATCGGTTACACCCAGTTAATCGAATCCACATAAAGGACAAGTCAGATGGTTACCTGGAGATAGTAGGAACGGTCACTTTGATCCGAGGCAAAGCTTTGGGCGGTTTGGAAGAGATGGCTTTCGGCACTTTCGGCGCTGGAAGCGGCGCGACCTTGGATTGCTTTGGAGGCTTCTCAGTCGGCGTCGAGGAAGACGTCCTGGGGCGCTTCGAGGATTGCGCGATCGGCGCAGCCACCAAGTCCGGAGCGCGTGCGGGTCATGAGTGTGCTTGGACCTCCTCTCCCTGCGAGGAGGCGAGTCGACTTCTTCCTCATCGGTCGATTCGTCACTCTCCTCGTCCTCCTCGGCTTCCGAATGCTCCTCGCCGCTCTCGCCCCCGCTCCCTTCTTCTTCAGCGCCGGGGTCCTGCACTCCGTTGGGCATCGAGTACATTTCAATGAGGGCCTGAAAGGATAACAATCAAAAGACATTCAGTCGACCACAAACGGGACATCACGTGGTGAATCGGAAAGATACTTGATAAAACAGAAATATACCTGCTCCGGCTGGTGCGAGTTGTTGAATGGAATCACCCTCCTGGATCCCCGAGGGTTGTGTTTGTTGCCAGTGATTCCCCTCAACCAGTTCTCCAAGATATCCTCGCTAACTTCCTCCGGGTGGATCCGAGTGGTATCCTCGAGCCCAGAGTACATCCACATCGGATGATCGCGCGCCTGAAGAGGTTGGATGTGTCGACCGAGAAAGACCTCCAGCAGATCCATCCCAGTCACTCCGTCGCGGACAAGCTGGACGACCCGTTCAACCAGCTCCTTGACCTGCGCCTTCTCTTCTGGAACTACCTTCAGAGGAGCAGGCTTCTCCACTTGAGCCAAGGAAAAAGGAGGAAGTCCGGTCGACTGGCCAGGGGTTGGCTGATCCTTGCAGTAAAACCAAGTCGACTGCCAGCCCCAGACCGAGTCAGGAAGGATCATCGCTGGGAAAGTACTCTTGCTCCTCATCTGGATCCCCAGACCACCGCACATCTGGATCACCCGCGTCCTCTCGTCACTCGACTTGGCCTTTTTGACCGACTGGGAACGGCAAGTGAAGATGTGTTTGAAAAGCCCCCAGTGCGGTCGACAGCCCAAGAAGTTTTCGCACATGGACACGAAAGCGGCCAGATAGACTATGGTGTTTGGAGAGAAATGGTGGAGCTGAGCCCCAAAGAAGTTCAAAAAACCCCGAAAGAAAGGGTGGGGAGGCAATGAGAATCCGCGATCTACGTGGGTTGCTAGGAGGACACACTCACCCTCTCTAGGCCGCGGCTCGGTTTCGTCCCCCGGGAGCCGAGCCGACTTGTGGGGGATCAATCCCCTCTCCACCAGGTCGTCGAGGTCGTCCTGCGTGATTGCCGAGCGGATCCAGTCGCCCTGGATCCAGCCCGCCGGCAGGCCGGACCTCGACGAGGATCTGCCCCGGCTGGTCCACTTGCCCTTCGCCTTCGCGGTCGCTTTCTTCGCGCGTTCCAACGCTGCCGTCTTATCCTTCCCCATGGTGGCGGATCGAGCTCGAGCGGAGGTCCAGCGACGAGGCGGAAGCGAGAGTGGCGGAGGAATCGGGAGAAATAGAAGAGAGAATGGGGGCGTGCGGAGCAGAGGCCTGGCCCGAGACCTTTTATAAGGCCTTCCACCGAGTGGCTGACTAGTGGACCCAAGCAATCTAAACAAATCCCGCAACAGTCGCGCGCGTAGAACATGGTGAAAAAGGTGGCGCGGGGATCGAGGAGACTTACCTAATCCGTCCCGATAACCTCGTTTCCTCCTGTCTGGCGTGATTCCCAAAATTCGAATCCCGCGAGATCCGCGGAGAGCGGAACAACCTGTCAGACTGAAGACAAACACCCTCTACATCATCATTCGGAATTCAACCATGAAAGTTCACTCGACAACAACCAAGAATGGACCAAGGCGATTGAGAAAGGAGTCAACATCGTCTCCTCAACTCATTGTTTCAGGACAAGGCATATTCATAGCATAAAGAGTGGGTCGGAAGTGTTCTCGACCCCTTCCTCACTCAAACCCTGATCCATTCGGGGGCTAATGATGAAGCTATGTACCTAGGGTAGGATCATGGACCTGTCCAGCATACCCTCCCCAAGGACATCTTTACAAAGAATCAGAAGCAGTCGAAGAGAAATCATCATCCACTCGACCGTGGAGATGCGCTCACTCGACCACCTTGAAGACACTCGACCACCAGAAGATGAGGAACCCTCCACTCTGCAACGGTTAAGACTTAAACCATAGCATTATGAGCATTTATGACATTTACTGTAGACATTACCTGTAACGCCTTTCCTTTATGAGCATTGAACTCTGTGTAACGGAGGGGAGCTGGGGTCCTGGCGCACTCTATATAAGCCACCTCCCTCCTCTGGGACAAGGGTTCGCACTTTTGTAAACACACACACACACACACATAATCCAGTCGACCGCCTCAGGGCACCGAGACGTAGGGCTGTTACTTCCTCCGAGAAGGGCCTGAACTCATAAAACTCGTGTGTACAACTACTCCATAGCTCGGATCTTGCCTCCTCATACCTACCCCCCATTCTACTGTCAGTCTTAGATCCACGACAGCGCTCCCACCTCCTTTGAAGGGGGTTGCTCGCTCAATTCCGGAGCCACATGGGTCTCTGGAAAGTTCGGCTGGGGGCCGAACTGGTCAGGGCCCCCATCGTCAGTCTCCATGGGTGTTGCGCTCCCCATGTTCTCGGCAGCTGAGGCATTACCCTCTGGCGCCGTCTTGGTGGCCTCCCGCACCTCTCCCTGGCCCAGAGAGGCCCTTCGGGACAACACCTCGGTGCTATCAATGGTGGTTGGCGGAGAGGCTCGCGGAGGCGTCTCGCTCTCCACCATCTCCGGTGCTAGAGAGTTCCCCTCAGATGATGATTGGGGGAGGTCGTGGGCCGGACTGAAACACACAATATAATATGTTATATTACAATCATAAAAGATCGGATATATGTAAAGTTTCCTTTGGCACTTACGATGTGGCCAGGGGATTTTCCCTGGAGGGCCTCTTGGAGGTGTGTTCGGCATCCGTGTCCGAACCATCCGAGAGGGTTATCCTCCCCCTCTTGGATGCCTTCGCCTCTGGGTCTGTCACCGCCCTAGAATTGGTTGTAACTAGTTGCACAAGCATTCATGCATCATGTATATATTTCTGAAAGTTGAATTGGGGAAAGTGGAAAGCCTCAGAAATATTTTCTAAAAATGATATTTTCTAAAAATGATCAACATTAAAAATTGTTTCAAATAAACCCAAGAAAATGTTCCTGTTCATTTCTGGAAATATTGGCAAGAGGTAAAATTCAAACCAATATTTTTGGAATCACAGAAATATTTATTTGGGCCTTTGAATTAAGTCAATACTTATTTGAATTGGAGCTACTAATTCCTATAAAATATTTGCTAGCTCCAATTATTCTGAAACTTGGTGAGGGCCTCTGGTTTAAATCAGATAGTGCCCATAAAAGTTTGCAGAATTTTATAAAGTGTTTTAGTATTTAAACTAAGTCAAAACATACTGCAAAAAATAGAAAACAGAAAATAGGAAAGAGAGAGAGAGAAGAACTCACCTGCCTCGCCCACTTGGGCCTCCTTACCCGGCGGCCCAGCTAACCGGCCTAGCCCACCAGGGGCATCCCTGTCTTCAACCTCTGCCTAGTGGCAGAGGCGAGGCCGAGCACGACGCCCACGTGGGCTGGCACGCAGCTGCCTGCCTGGCCCTCGCTGGCCAGCGCGACGCCGTGGATGACCACCCCGTTGCCGTACGGATCCGCCCGACCTCTCACTTGCCCCCACCCCACTCTCTGCCTCGCTTCCCCCTCGGACCCGAGAACGTCGGAGCGCAACCGTCACCGCCGCCCGCTGTCCCCGTGGCCACCGAGCTCCCCTCGCTTCTCCGAGCAGTCCACGGGCCCCGCCACGTCTGCCTCGTCCTCTCCACCAAGCTACGTGATGCGGACGCCCCCGAACGCCCCCACCACCATCTTGTTCAACGTCGGTCGCCGGAGATCCCTCTCGGCCTCCCGCTCATCCTCGACCCTCCCCGGCCTCGCCGTCTGCGCCAAACGATCCTCTGTGAGCCCCCGATCGAAACCCCCCTTATCGTCATCGCACGCATCCTCTAGCTAGCTCCACAGCCGGAACCGAGAGCTCCACGTCGCCGGTGATGTCCCCGCCGTCGCTGCAGCCGCTGAGGCTCGAAACCGAGCGCGTCACCATGCTCAGCACGTTCCCAGGAGTCGACCGCGACCACCCGCGGCTCCTGCCGTTCCCTGCATCGCCTAACCCGCCGTTGGCCGAACTCCGGCCGCCGCAAAGCTCGACGTTGCCGTCGTTTTGGACCACCCCGAGCCCAAACACCACTACCACTGGACGCGGACGAGTCTCCTCGTCATGTAGAGCCTCTCCGCCGCGCAAATGGTCGCCTGTGGGCGATTCCCGAGCCGCACCGCCGTCTCGGCCCTCGCCGGCGGCTAAACGCCGGCGGGTTGACCGCTTTGACCGGCAGGGTTGACCCTGCTGGCCCGGGTAGACCCCGGTTTGACCTCCCCTGGGTCCTGACGTGTGGGCCCAGGCCCCTGTTTAATTACTGTTAGTTTAATTAGTGTTAATTAACTTAGTTAACCATATGAGCCACTGACATGCGGGCCCAGCCCTAGATTAGTTAAGTTAATCACCTACTTAGCACTAACAGGCACTTGTTAGTTAGATGTGACACTGACACCAGTGGGTCCCACAGGTCAGGTTTGACCTGGACCGGGCCTGTTGACCTACTGACGTCATGACCAATGCTGATGCAGCAATAGTTTCTGATTTAATAATCAGGAAATTCCAGAAAATAGTATAAACTTCTAAAATTCATAAATCAACCGTAACTCCAAATGAAATAAATTATATATGAAAAATTATCAGAAAAATTCAAGGAATCCATCTGTACCATTTTCATGCATGTTTGAACAATGTTTGTCCTCTGTTTTGGACAAAACAATAAATGGCATTTAATAACACATATGGAGTTTGAATTTGAACCTAGTGTTCAAACCAACTCCATTTAACTTGTTGCTAGTTGCATTAGGCCAATCAACAGCATATTGCCATGTCACATTCATCATCATATTGTTGCATGCATTGATTGTGTCCTTCCCTGTTTGCTGGTAACCCCCTCTCAGACTTCAGACGAGTTTCTGACTCGACGTGATCAATGACACCGATGAAGAGCTATACTATCTTCAGAAGTGCCAGGCAAGCAAAACCCCTTGTTCATTCCGATACAATCCCACTCTCTCGCTCCTGCTCTCTTTTACTGCATTAGGACAACACGATTTCACTACTGTTGCGTAGTTGAACCCCTTTTCCTTCGCATGACCTGTCATTGCCACAGTAAAATAGATGAAACCCACTAGCATAGTAGAGTTGTTAGACCCTATGTACCTACTAATTCATGCTTTTTCCATCCCTCCTGCATGCATAGATCATATACAGTCGATCTTTCATCGGGAAAGAACGAATAGGGTGTTGTAGAACATGTCCTACAGAAACATGTCCTACAGTGTGTGAACACGATTTGGTAAAGGTAGCGGTGAGAGGCCATGTAGGAGTACATGGTGGGTTGTCTCATTGAAACCGTTCTTAGGAACTGAGTTCTGTGTTTGTGATCCATGAAACAGTTACTACCACGCATTGGGCCCGAAACCAATGGACCCTCTCGGCTTCTTGATCACCCTTGTCCTCTGTCCAGGAGTTGCAACTAGTTTCTGGTGTTTATAGGATATGTGTTGGCGGCCGTGCGTAGCGCTGACCCTAGGGGTGGGCTATGTTGCGGTAGATACACTGTGGTCGGGCATGCCGGGCGCCCGTTTGGTGTCTCGGAACCCTGTACACATCGTTCGGGGCCGTATGTGGAAACCTCGGCCGGACTCCCTGCGGATGGAACCTGGATAGGCGATAAACCTGGACTAGAGACTTGAGTGTTTAGGTAGGCCGTGGCCGACACCCTCGTTGGGCTTCCGCTTGAAGGTTGCCGAGTACATGTCGTGTAAACGGCGGTAAGTGGTGAGAGCGTGTGTGAAGAAGTACACCCCTGCAGGGTTAACATCATCTATTCGAATAGCCGTGTCCGCGGTAATGGACTTCTGGGTTGCCTATGACAGTTCATAGACAAGTGAAAGTGGATACTCTAAAACTCGCAAGATAAGTGTGAGTGCTATGGATGGCCTTCTCGTAGGGAGACGGGAGCGGATCCATAGTGGTGTATTGAATGGTGAATATGTGGACTCGTGTGCGCCACCTCAAAAGAGTTGCTAGCAATCGTAGTTTAGGTTAGCCACTGAGTCAAAGCTGGCTTGCTGCAGTTAAACTACACCACCCCCCTTGTTGATACCGATGCATATGTAGCTAGTTCTGATGTAAGTCTTGCTGAGTACCTTTGTACTCACGTTTGCTTAATTTATGTTTTGCAGAGAGAGACTTCAGTCTCGCTAGTAGTTCCGCGTGGACTTCGACGTTTAGCTTGATACCTCAGCTACGATCTTGTGCCTCGGCAGGATCTGGTAGATAGTCAGGCTTCTTAGCCTTTTCCATTTGTAGATGTCTGTACTCAGACATGTTAAGCTTCCGATTGTGCCTTGATTTGTATGCTATGGTTGTTGGGTCATGAGACCCATGTTTGTAACATCTCGCTCCACGGAGCCTAATGAATAAATACTTGAGTTGTAGAGTTATGTTGTGATGCCATGTTGTATTTACACATATCGAGCATATTGTGTGTATGATTGAAATGCTTGGTATGTGTGGGATCCGACAATCTAGTTGTTTAGCCTTGGCAGCCTCTCTTATGGGGAAATGTAGTCTAAGTGCTTCCATGAGCCATAGTAGTCCGCTACAGCCCGGTTCACCGGAGTCCTGTTAGCCTAGCACTACTGCTCAGGACACTTGACTCGCCGGCATGTGTTTCACTTCGTTCATGTGTCTGTTCCTTCGGGGAAATGTCACGCGGCGACATCCGAAGTCCTGCCTAGCCTGCTACAGCCCGGGTTCCCGGAGTCCTGTTAGCCCAGTGCTACAGCCCGGATTCACACGCTGCTGACCGACACGCTCGATGTGAATCATGTATGCCTGTCCCCATAGGTTAGTGCCGCTTTGGGTTCACGACTAGCCATGTCGGCCCGGGTTCTCTGTCATATGGATGCTAGTGACACTATCATATACGTGAGCCAAAAGGCGCAAACGGTCCCGGACCATGGTAAGGCGACACCCGTGGGATACCGTGCGTGAGGCCACAAAGTGATATGAGGTGTTACCGGCTAGATCGATGTGACTTTGAATCGGGGTCCTGACAGCGTTGGTATCAGAGCCTGACTGCCTGTAGGATTACCAAGCCAAACTGGTCCAAGTTGTGTCTAGAAATGCTTTAGTTATATAAGGGAATTGATTGTGGGAGGAAACGTAAGGCTCTTTTTACTCCTTATACCTCATGGCCTTCTGATCTGAGTCATCCTCTTCCTTTCTACGGGGATTAAGAACTAGGCCTTCTCATCTATCTATCAGGATGACGAGTTACTATGATATAGACTTGTAGGATTGATGAATTCAAGCCTCTGTTCAGTTTCTACTACTTCTATGTGTTCTCAGTTGATCTTAGAACATTGATATTGTGATGTTGAGTGGTTATGCCACCATTTTGCAGGATGTCTCAAATCATTTTGAGCATTTACAGCCGTTATGCTGTCCGAGTCATCCCAGGTGTCTAAATAGTCTGATGCATTTGCAAATCCCTTCTTTCCGTTCCCAATGTTTCTTCGGGCCAGTTTAACCACACTAATCGGTGAGTTGAGGTACTCCGTTGCCTTGACATATATGTTGGAGCTATTATTATGACCCTAGGTGTCTTAGGGAGTCATCTAGTAATCTAGCAATGCTATGTGTTCCCGGTGTGATGATTCTGGCCACCATTCTCGAAAGCATCCCGTGATGCCATTTAGTAGTAGGTACTCTATTCATAGGTTCTTGAACCCGAGATTCACCCTACTTACCTCATGTTGATAGTGTTGCTAGTTCCTTTAGGATATTAGTAACCTTTGCGATAGTCCTCGAGGTTCGTGGTACATCCTTCTTCCAATTATCATGAACCATTCTTGGCAGGAGTTCTTTTGAACCAAAAGGTCACGACAGAGTGCTCCTGATGAGTTCTCCATTCTATGTTGTGACTCTGCCAACCCTACCTTTCTGCATGGGTTATCCGGAAGAAATATGTTGAACTCGTTCGACATACTAATCTATGCATCCACAACTCAAGAAAGTTATATGTTCCTTTGAGTTGTCCCCCTTCCGTTATATTCCGATCTCCGTCTATCAATTGATAGTGAGGAGTATGTATGCATTCGTGTTCGTCGATGCCTAGTATTCTTGTGGTTCGTCAAGCCGTTCTATTTCAGAATGACTAGGAGAAACAAACTCCAGTACCTCATCCATGTCTAGGATTGGATCAAAGCAGTTGTATTCCACAGATCAAAATGCCAATCCAGCTTTTGCTCTGTTCTACCCTGGAGTATTACCCCCTTTATGTCAGGATTGTCATGAGAATTGCACCCTCTCTCATGAATTCTTGACGCAGTGATACTTATTACCATCATTTTTCGTTCCTCGGTCTTGTGTTGTCGCAACCGGAATGCCGGCAAGTGAACCATGATGTGTGAAATCAATACTCCTAGCAACTAGTTGCTAGGTAGCTAATGGACAATAATTTCTTTCTTAGCATGTTGGTTATTGAATCATCATCCTAAGATTGATCGTGCTACCTAGTCCATTTTCCCTGGTGCACTCTTCGATCAATGAGTTAGGATTGGGTCAGTCCCTCGCTCTCTTGATCATATCGTCTTGCTCTGAAAAGCAAGATTGTTCCCGAGCTTAGGAACATATCGGTGGTTCGTGATTTTCTGAATTTTTCCTCGGAAGTATCACCAGGTTGCCCCCTGACTGTTATGTTGAGCTCGTGATCAAGTTGGTTTCTTGTAAACCACCCCTTCTCCAAGAATCTGAGTTGGATACCCTGAGCTAGTTGGTTAAGCTGAACAACAACTTGGAGACTTGGAAGATGAAAGCTTGTCCGGCTCAGTTCATTCCAAAGGGATATCCTTGTGTGTGCGTGTGTTGAAGAAAGATGATATCTCCATCGATTGGTCCTCGTGATCAGTTGTTGGATCTATTGCCTTGTCAAAACTTTGACTTGAGTATGGGCTATCGTCAAGTCAAATCAGAACCAACGATGTTTGTAATGTTGTCTTACTCGTGGTTGATCCCTCGAGCATACACCATTAAATCTTTTGGTCTGACCAATGCTATCACCGTGTTCACATGATGGTGGAAGTCCAGTGATATGTGAATTTCGATGAGTTGCTGTTGAGCCCATCAGCAGCATTTTGTCTCCTCCATGATTCATGTTGAACATTACACTAGTATTGGAAACTTTGTAAGCATTGCCTTTATGTTCCGCTCATGAGGTATACGTTTGGATGAAAGGAGTGACTTCCTCTAATTCATGTGCATTTGATGAAAGTTGCCACCGTGAATTCGAGAAAGCTTGTTTTTGCTTCCTTCGGAACCATCCCAAGTCAGTCATGCATATGTGCGAAGTATTCTATGGTTTGAAGACTTGCAACCTTCAGCCCATATGTATCCCTAGCACACCAAGCCACTGATTGATTTGTTCAAGGAGAAGGAGTTCCTTCATAACAACTAGTCATGACTTATGTCAAGACTTCGTTATCCTCAATGATGGTTCCCACCTGAACTCGATAGTGTTTTACTATAAGACTACTACGTGGTCATGCTCGTCTTGGATAGCGTGTTCACAGGTTTGTAGCAGAACCAGCTCATGTTTTGGAGCTAGCTATCGCAGTTCATTCCCCGAGAATCTCGCAACGTCATCTCGTCAAATTGTGTTGCAAACCTTCATTTTCCTTTCTAGACTCGATGAGTCTGGAATATCCTGACACCAACCAGATCTGAATCTCAGGCAGATATGATGGTTGGAACATACTCCAAGAACTATAATGTTGGTCTCTCTATAACCAGTAACGTGGATGTCGTGGCCAACACACCTAGCCGGAAGACCTATTATTGTAGTATCCTGGTTGAAGAAGTTGGTCACCTCTCCATAAGGATCTCGCAGGATCTGCCTCCGTAGTTATTCCTTATGGATTCTTGAGCTTCCGAAGTCCGACCTTTTACTTGATGTTCTAGATATCAAACCATATCTATGAATGGATTATGCTAGCACATCAAGGAGAACATTAGAAGCGGAGTGCTAAATGTCTCTCGGTCGATCGTCCAGATTCTGTTCCCTTAGCCTCGCTAAGGGAAGATCTGAGAAGGTGTTATCTTCCTTTGTATCCGCATCATCCATCACTAGTCATCATGGTAGTATGTCGTGTTGCCAGGATCCTTGCCACGGATGTTGGTAGAACCTTGATGAATATGGAAATGCTCAAGTTCTTGAGAGCACGCGCCAGCACCAAGTTTTACCGTTGGCGTTAACTGGGATTTGCTTCCAGTTTCCTCGGTTATGTTATAACCCTTTTCAAACAGTGGACTCACTCTCGACTGTTGAGCTCTTCCCCAGTTACCAGAATCATTCCCAACATTTGCATTTTGTTCCCAGCTTGCACCTCAGTAGTTGTTGTTCAGGATCATCATCGAAAGTGGACTTACCATGGGTCTCATCCATTTCCGATGATGAGCAAAAATTATCCATTGCGTTGTCTTCAACAAGATAGTCCACATCATCCATTCTAGTCGGAGTATGCCATTCTTCGAACTTCTTCAAACGATCGTTGTGATTGCCTTAGGCTGGTATAGAGAGTTTCAATGATCTTTGTATCAAAAGTAATTCTTTTTGCCACTTAAGGGAATAGTTCTTCGAGTCACCTTCCCCGAGGTGCCCCGTTTCGGAATCATGGCAATTTCCCTCGCTACTTTGAAACCCACGTCAAATTGTTTCTTCTGTCGCTCCTGGTGCAAGTTTTGCCTCTCAGCTCCCGAGATGTTTTTATGTCTCATCCCATGAGTTGATCTTGTGATCAACAAGATGATCCCAAGTTGCTCGAACCTCAAGAAGATCGGTTCTTCTAAATTTTCCCTTTCTTCTTGTTGTCATGTTGGATGTAGTTCTCAAAGCAAGACGTCGAGATCAAGGTGATGCAATGAATCAACATCCTTGAGAAAGACATCTGGATCGTGAAGATTGTGATAGATTGTGCCCCTCTGTCTTCTTACCTCATGTCTTGAATCTCGGGGCGAGATTCTTGTTTAGTGGGGGCGAGTTGTCACAGCCCTAGAATTGGTTGTAACTAGTTGCACAAGCATTCATGCATCATGTATATATTTCTGAAAGTTGAATTGGGGAAAGTGGAAAGCCTCAGAAATCTTTTCTAAAAATGATCAACATTAAAAATTGTTTCAAATAAACCCAAGAAAATGTTCCTGTTCATTTCTGGAAATATTGGCAAGAGGTAAAATTCAAACCAATATTTTTGGAATCACAGAAATATTTATTTGGGCCTTTGAATTAAGTCAATACTTATTTGAATTGGAGCTACTAATTCCTATAAAATATTTGCTAGCTCCAGTTATTCTGAAACTTGGTGAGGGCCTCTGGTTTAAATCAGATAGTGCCCATAAAAGTTTGCAGAATTTTATAAAGTGTTTTAGTATTTAAACTAAGTCAAAACATACTGCAAAAAATAGAAAACAGAAAATAGGAAAGAGAGAGAGAGAGAAGAACTCACCTGCCTCACCCACTTGGGCCTCCTTACCCGGCGGCCCAGCTAACCGGCCTAGCCCACCAGGGGCATACCTGTCTTCAACCTCTGCCTACTGGCAGAGGCGAGGCCGAGCACGGCGCCCACACGGGCTAGCACGCAGCTGCCTGCCTGGCCCTTGCTGGCCAGTGCGATGCCGCGGATGACCACCCCGTTGCCGTACGGATCCGCCTGACCTCTCACTTGCCCCCGCCCCGCTCTCTGCCTCGCTTCCCCCTCGGACCCGAGAACGCCGGAGCGCAACCGTCGCTGCCGCCCGCTGTCCCCGTGGCCACCGAGCTCCCCTCGCCTCTCCGAGCAGTCCACGGGCTGCGCCACGTCTGCCTCGTCCTCTCCACCAAGCTACGCGATGCCGGACGCCCCCACCACCATCTTCTTCAACCTCGGTCACCGGAGATCCCTCTCGGCCTCCCGCTCATCCTCGACCCTCCCCGGCCTCGCCGTCTGCGCCAAACGATCCTCTGTGAGCCCCCGATCGAAACCCCCCTTACCTCGTCGTCGCATGCATCCTCTAGATAGCTCCACAGCCGGAACCGAGAGCTCCACGTCACCGGCGATGTCCCCGCCGTCGCTGCAGCCGCTGAGGCTCGAAACCGAGCGCGTCACCGTGCTCAGCATGTTCCCAGGAGTCGACCGCGACCACCCGCGGCTCCTGCCGTTCCCTGCATCGCCTAACCCGCCGTTGGCCGAACTCCGGCCGCCGCAAAGCTCGACGTTGCCGTCGTTTCGGACCACCCCGAGCCCAAACACCACTACCACTGGACGCGGACGAGTCTCCTCGTCATGTAGAGCCTCTCCGCCGCACAAATGGTCGCCTGTGGGCGATTCCCGAGCCGCACCGTCGTCTCGGCCCTCGCCGGCGGCTAAACGCCGGCGGGTTGACCGCTTTGACCGGCAGGGTTGACCCTGCTGGCCCGGGTAGACCCCGGTTTGACCTTCCCTGGGTCCTGACGTGTGGGCCCAGGCCCCTGTTTAATTACTGTTAGTTTAATTAGTGTTAATTAACTTAGTTAACCCACTGACTCGCTGACATGCGGGCCCAGCCCTAGATTAGTTAAGTTAATCACCTACTTAGCACTAACAGGCACTGTTAGTTAGATGTGACACTGACACGCGGGTCCCACAGGTCAGGTTTGACCTGGACCGGGCCTGTTGACCTGCTGACGTCGGCATGACCTAATGCTGATGCAGCATTACTTTTCTGGATTTAATTTAATGCAGGAAATTC